>NW_027458594.1:0-302500 GCF_050624435.1 Tenrec ecaudatus | reverse complement strand
TGTGAGCCAGTGGAGGGAAAGCCACCGATAACAAATAGATTGTGAATCCAATTACAAACCTGGGAACCTGCTGCTTAATCACTTAGGAAGTCTCCAGGGGTAGGTGTAGCACACGCCTCTCAGAGTTTTGCCATCCAAGGAGTGAGGGGCCTGGTCAGGGCTGTTCCCAGGGGCATATGTTCCTCAGCACATTCAGCCGGCACCAGCAAAGGAACCTTCAGAGCTGGCCCTTGGTGACTGAGGCGAGTACACGGAATCAGGAATTTGGGAATGAAGAGAATGAGCACCGGGAATGTCTGCTACAGATTGGAGCCTAGAAAGTCAACTCGGTGCTCCTCAAGGGGACAGGCGCTCCCCTCTCTGGATCTCACTTTTAACATCGATACACAAAGGTCGATTCTGTGAGGGTCACAGACTGGGGACTCCCATGGCCAAATGAGGACCTGTGTGGACTCTGGTTGGCCTGCTTATTCACTGCCATCTAGAAGATTCCAACTCACAGTGACCCTGTAAGACCGAGCGGAACTGCCCCTGTGGGTTTCCGAGGCTGAAATTCTATATGGACTAGAAGGTCTCATCTCTGCACAGCCCCCCACCCTATCCCCCACCCCCCGCTCCCCCAGTGTGACTGGTGGTTTCAAACTACTGACCTTCTAGTTAGCTGCCCAACACATAACACACTGTGCCATCAGGGCTCTTTGGCCTACTTGGCTTCTATCCAATGTTATTGAATCGCCTTTGAAAAAATCAGGAGGTTTTTAAGAAAACAGGAATTTTGACTTTCTCTAGAAAAATCGATCTGGCATCACTGGAACCTAAACTAGAGGATCCACAATTCCACGTGGCTCTGGGAATCTCAACATTTCTTCCTCCTGCTCAAAGTAAAATGGTTTAAGGGGACCTTTCACAGCTGGTGGGCTGGTCTCCTTTCTAGAAAGTTGCCTCTGTAAAGAAAATGCATCTTTCTTCCCTTGTACCTAGTTGGGGGTGGTGAGGGTAGCAGGAGCCATTGGGTTAAGAAAAAACAGTCCAGGTAGCTTCAGTCTGCCCTGCCAGGGCTTTAGAGGCCAAGCCTTTTTTGCTCCAGCTGACTGGCCTGCTGTTTCCAGGGCAGCCCCACCATCTGTTCCCAGATGCAGGGAGGGAGCCGACTTTCCTTCATCACACCTGCCCCAAACTCAGGCCCAGAACTACTGTCTAAACACAGAACAACTTTTGTCTGTGGCCAAATGTGGGACCCCAAATTTCTTCCCTCTTTCCCGATACTCCTTCAGTGACTTGATGACCTGGGCCAGGCTGAGATGAATTAGCTTGCTCCTCACAGCTGGCTGCTGGGTTCCAGTCAACTCCCAGAGGCCACTGGCTGTGCCCATCAGTAGAAGTGGGAGTTGAGAACCCTCAGCTCTTGGCTGAGCAGCTCTGTCAGTCTGTAGCTATTGACTGTAGCTGCTTCTGACAGCCAGTCTAGCTGGTGCTTTAAGTCATTTCAGTCGCTCCACCTCAGCTGTGATTAGTCTAGTCTCTGTAGCCTCAGAGGGAGGGGAAAACAAAACACCTAAATGATTTTGAATCAGAGTGGGTTATCCTCTTTTAAAAGGCAGAAAGTCTGAATTGGAGGATATTTTGGGGGGTCTCTTTTATGCATTTCACATTTATGAAATAAGAACTAACAGTATTTGTTCCAGTAAGTGGATCAGAACCACCTAAGGGCCCACTCCTCCCACCAGGCCACGCCTCACTAAGAATAGAGGTCCATCACTTGTCTGGCATTTTGTGGTACTGTGGTGACTTTTGTTTTGTGAGATACTGGGAGCTATGTGATTGGCATTTCATATACCAGCAGGGTCACCCAAAGAGCTTCCAGACAAAGAACAGACAATGAAGAAGGAATTGGCTGCCTGCCTGGGAAGAATGAGCCATTGAAAACCCAATGGATAGCAGCAACACTGTCAGTTACTAGACCCCCCATGAACAACAGAAGAACATTGTCAGAACGTGTGCCAGAAGATGAGCTCTTCAACTTGGAAAGTACTCAAAATACGGCTGAGGAAGAGGAAGAGCTGACTTTTCATAGGCAAGTCGACCATAATGATGCAAATCGAGTTCATTTGCTGATGGGGCACAACTCAAAATGAGGAGAAACAGTTCAAATCGTCATTAATAATTGAAACTTGGGATGTATGAAATATGAATCTAGGGACATTGGAAGTCATTAAAAATGAAATGGAATACATAAAGATTGATATTGTAAGCATTAGTTAGCTGAAATGGACTGATATTGACCATTTTGAAACAGAAAATCTTATGGTTTACTCTGCTGGAAATGACACAATCAAGAGAAACAACATTGCATTCATCATCAAAAGGACATTTTAAGATCTATTTTAATGTACAATGCTATCTTTGATAGGATGCTATCTAGCCCCCTTCAAGGAGAACCAATCAATACAACTATTGTTCAAATTTATGCACCAACCACCCAAAGCTGGTGATGCAGAAATTGAATAATTCTACCACCATATTCAGTCCCAAATTTGTCAGACTTGCTATCAAAATGCTATTGGAATGCAAAAGTTGAAAACAAAGAGGAAGGATCAGTAGTTGAAAAATATGGTCTTGGTGATAGAAACCAAGCTGGAGATCGCATGACAGAGTTTGCAAGACCAATAAATTGCTGATAGCATATACTATATTTTCCAACTTCTGTTCTTTCCTCTTTGGTTCCAACATTTGCACTCCAATCACCAATAATTACCAATTTATCTTGATTGTATGTTAGAATTTTGCATGATTAATGATTTCTTCAAACATTTGATCAACAACAAAAAAGGTGACCATAAATGTGGACTTCTCCAGATGGAATACACGGAAATCAAATTGACTACACCTGTGGGAAGAGACAATAAAAGAAGCTCAATATCAGCAACTGAAACCAGTCCAGGGACTGATTGTGGAACAGATCAGCAATTGTTCATATGTGAGCTCAAGTTGAAGTTCAAGAAAATGCAAACAAGTACACGAGAGTCAATATACAACCTTGATAATAACCCACCAAATTTTGAGAACATCTCTGAATAAAGCACAGTGTCATTTAAAAAAATGGAAATAAAGAAAAGATACAAGTGCATGTCAGTAGAGACTCTGAAACTTAGTCTTAATCAGAGAGTAGCTAAGGCAAATGGAAGAAATGATGAAGTAAAGAGCTAAATATAAAATTTCAAAGGACAACTCGATAATACAAAGTAAAATATTATCACAAAATGTGCAAAGGCCTAGAGTTAGAAAACCAAAACAGAACATATTCAGCATATCTTAAACTGAAAGAACTGAAGAAAAATGTCAATTCTCGAGGTGCAATATTAAAAAATTCAATGGGCAAAATATTGAATGATGAAGGAAACATCTGAGGACGATGGAAACAATATGGAGTCACTGTATCAAAAAGAATACACCAACATTCAACCATTTCAGGAGGTAACATATGAGCAAGAACCAATGGTCAGGAAAGAAGAAATTCAAGATGCATGGAAAGCACTAGCCCAAAACAAGATGCCAGGAATTGCTGGAATATCTATTGAAATGTTTCCACAAGCTGATAAAGCACTGGCAGCACTCACTCATCTATGTCAGGAAATTTGGAATATAGCTACTTGGCTAACAGACTGGAAGAGATCCATATGTGTATACATACCAAAGAAGGGAGACCAACGGAATGGTCAAATTATGTAACACTATCATTGGCATCACATGTGAGTCAAATTGTACTGAAGCTAATACAACAACAGTTGCATTAATTCATTGACAGAAAGTTACCATATTCAGCATTCAAGAGCCATCGTGGCACAGTGGTTACAGGTTGGATTGCAAACCCCAAGGTCAGCAGTTCAAAACCACCAGTCACTCCGTGGGAGAAAGGCAAGGTTTTCTACTCCCATAATGAGTTACAGTCTCAGAAACTCACAGGGGCAGTTAGTTTTACCCTATAATATAGGGTCAGGATGAGTTGTCATCAACTACAAGGCAGTGAGTTTGGTTTCCCAGAGATTTAAGCCAGATTCAGAAGAGGATGTGGAACAAAGGATATCAGATGGATCTTGCCTGAAAGCAGTGAATACCCTAAAGCTGTTTACTTATGTTTTATTAACACCCAAGCTATCTGACTGTGTGGATCATAAGAAAACATGGATAGTTTTGAGAAGGGAATTCCAGAACACTTTTTCTTGCTCATGTGAAACTTGTACATGGTTTAAGAAGCAGTAGCACAAATAGAACAAGGGTAGATTACATGGTTTAAGAATCAAGAAAGGTGTGCATCCTGGTTGCACCCACTTATTATACTTTTTCAATCTGTATGGTGAGCAAATAATCAGAGAAGCCAATTATATGAAGAAGAACACAGAATCAGATATGGAGGAAATATTATTAACAACCTGCTATATGCAGACGACACAGTTTGGCTTGCTGACAAGGATGGGGGACTTGAAGCACTTGCTGGTGAAGATCAAGGATTGCAGCCTTCAATGTGGGATACGGCTCAACACAAAGAAAACCAAAATCCTCACAACTGAACCAATAGGTAACATGATGATAAATCGAGAAAAACCTGAAGTTGTCAAGGATTTTGTCTTGTCTGGATCCACAAGCAATGCTCCTGGAAGCAGCAGTCAAGAGATGAAAAGATACATTGCACTGGGTAGATCTGCTGCATAAGAGCTCTTTAGAATGTTGAAAAGTTAGGATGTTACTTGAAGCAGGAAGTACACCTGATCCAAATCATGGTGTTTTCATTTGCCTCATCTGCATGTGAAAAGCTTGCCATTGAGTGAAGAAGACCCAGGTAAACTGTATGAATTTGAACCATGGTACTGGCAAAGAATATTGACAGTACCATGGACTGCCAAAAGAACAAACAAAATCTGTCTTGGAAGTACGGCCAGAATTCCCATTAGAAGTAAGGATGGTGAGACTTTGGACATGTTGTCAGTGGAGACCAGTCCCTGGAGAGGCATCAGGCTTAGAAAAATGGAAGGGCTGTGAAAAAAGGTTGAAGGCCCTTGAAGAGCTGGATTGACACAGTGACTACAAGAGGACTGAGCATAGGAACACTTGGGTGGATGGAGGAGGAGCTGTTATTGTTACATTCTGCTGTGAATAGGTTTGCCATGGACCAGAACCAACTGGATGGCAAACTAACAACAACAACAACAACAACAACAACAGGGAGAGACATTAAAAAGCCAAACTCACTGCCATTGAGTTGACCTTGATTCAGAACAACCCTGGAGGACAGGGTAGAACTGGCACCCGTGAGTTTCTCGAGAGTGTAACTTTTCACAGGAGGGGAAAGCCTCTTTAAGCTACTACTTAGCAGCCCAGCCCATCACCAGGGCTCCACAAGGATAGAGAGAAGCACTGTTAGGGCTGGATAGGGCAGAGGCTGTACACTGGTACATATGAGGGCTGGAGGTACAGGGAATCCAGGGTGGACGATACCTTCAGGACCAAGGGTGTGAGGGGCGATGCTGGGAGAGTGGAGGGTGAGTGGGTTGGAAAGGGGGAACTGATTACAAGGATCCACATGTGACCTCTTCCCTGGGAGAGGGACAGCAGAGAACCGGGAAAGGGAGACTCCGGATAGGGCAAGATATGACAAAATAACGATGTATAAATTACCAAGGGCACAAAGGGAGGGGGGGAAGGGGAGGGAGGGGGAAATAAAAGAGGACCTGATGCAAAGGGCTTAAGTGGAGAGCAAATGCTTTGAGAATGATTGGGGTAGGGAATGTATGGATGTGCTTTATACAATTGATGTATGAATATGTATGGATTGTGATAAGAGTTGTATGAGTCCCTAATAAAATGTAAAAAAAGAAAAGAGGAGAAAAAAATGATTAGGGCAAAGACTGTACAGATGTGCTTTATACAATTGATGTATGTATATGTATGAACTGTGATAAGAGTTGTATGAGCCCCTAATAAATTGTTAGAAAAATGATCCTCAATTCTATCTGAATCCTTGCCATAGCTCCAAGTTGCCTTAATAAACCCGAGCAAAAAATGTACCTCTGGCAGCAGACCGCTCAGGTTCAAATCCAGGCTCTCTAACTTATTGACTATGTGACCTTGGGCAAACCTGGACCTCTCTGTACTTCCAAAGATTCACTTTCCAAAAGGGAAGTCATAAGCCAACTTTTCTTATTCCTCACTGGGTTGCTTTGAAGATGAAATGAGACATCTGTCTAAAAATGCTTCTGACCATCCCTTGGTTCTCAGAGCTCCACAAATGCTATGGATTATTGTTATAAGATTATGAATGATTTTTTTCCAAGGGTAGTGCAAAGATTAACATCAGTGCTACTTCTCTCTGACAAAATATAAATCCAAATTTCTAAATAGCAGGGTCTGAACGGATGCGCTGTTAACAGCATCTTGCTTTTCTCCCATCACTTGTCACAGTAAATCTGATAAGAAATGCTGGGCTAGGGCCTGCAGCCAAGCCCCTCACTGGCAGCGTGCAGGACCTCAGGTTGTTGGCAGGCCAAGGGGCATCACAATGGCAAGAGGAGACTCCACAAAGAGCCCCTGATTCCTCAACCACGCACCCCTTCCCCACGTTCAGGGTTAAACGTCAAAATACTATTTTTTTGTCACCTGGTGAAATAATGAGCCCCCCATTCCCGTTGCCTTGGTATCATCAGAGCGCAACAGCCACGTGGGGTAATCGCTGTCTCCGTGTTAATGCTGCTCAGTTCAAACATTTTCACAGGCCCTGGCGAAATGAAACCCGTGCTTACTACCTAGGTGGAGTTTGAGGCGATTCAGCCCATTTGCTTCTGCTGAAGAGGCTACCTCAGAAAAACAGGAAATTAAAACATAGAGGGTGCCATTGACATTAGGTTTCTCATTTTCTTCCTTTCTTCCCTACCTTCCTTTCTTCTTCTTGCCCTTCTCTTTCTCTTTTCTTCCTTCCCTCCCTTTGCTCACGTCTTCCTGCCTGCCTTCACCTTCCATCTTCCCTCCCACACTCCTCCATTTCTTCTTCGCTCCTCTCTCCCCACCGCCACCTTTCTCCTTTCCTTCCCTGCCTTTTCCCTTCAGCCTCCCAGTCTCCCTCCTTCACTCTCTCCCTTTGCTCCTTCCTTTCCCGACCTTGTTTTGATCCAGTGATTTGTACTCCTTTCTTCCTCTCATCCCACCCCTCCCCATTGCTGGAGAAACATCAGTTCCTTGTGGCGCTGGTTTCTTGGCACCAGACCCTGTTCTTTGGGTGTTCACAAGTCTGCGTCCTGTGTGCAAACTTAAGACAGACATATGATCAGGGTTGGACAGAAGATGGGATTTGACAGGTGTACTGCATCCCAAATCTCCAGGAGACAAAGGTAAAGTCAGGCTCCTGCCTTTAAGGTTATGTCTCCCATTGTAACTGCATCCCACAGAGGCTCCTGCCTCCTGGCCACCTGAGGCCTGCTGCCTGCCTTCCTCTAGCTCCTGGGGAATTGGGGCAGCAGTGGCAAGAACAACAAAAATCCCCAGGAGTTGACAAGAAGGGAGGCTGCCTTGCTCGAGAGACGGCCCCCTCACCCACCTGCATGTTGTTGAGATGCAGGTTCTCATCCCTGTGGCTGGGCAAGAAACGCCTCCTCCCCAAACGCAGTGGCTTCAAACAAGGACCATCATCGTGTGGTTGCTGGGACGCCACTGGGTCGTGCTTGGAGTCTCCCATGAGTTGGCAGTCACATGGGAGCTGGGGCAGGGGCCTCTGGTGACTCCAGTGACTACACGTGCACTCAGAGGGCTGGCAGCTGAAGCTGGCCGTTAGCTGGGTGCTTAGCTGGGTTGTTGGTTGGAGTGTCTCCACGTGGCCTTTCCAGGCGGCTCAGGCTTCTTTCAGCATAGTGTCCGGGTGCTGAGAAGTGTCCTGAGAGGTAGCACGTGGAGGCTGGACATTCTAAGGGTGAGCACTCAAGAAGAAGTCTTTGAAGGGATTTTTCAGAAGCTGTGAAGCACTTTGTGGGAGGGAAGGGGGTTGACCAAACTAGATGTCACAGTGTCATCTTCTCCATAATCTATTGGTCACAGAGGTCATGAAACATCCCAATTTAAGGGCAAATGGCATAGACTCTACCTTCCTATAGGTAGCCTGTCAAGGAATTTGGGGGTCACATACGAAGACTGGGAGACCCTGGGTGGCACAAATGGTTAAGGACTCAACGTATCAAGAGGTGGGCAGTTGCACCCCTCAGAAGAAATAACTAATGGCCTGCTTCTAGAAGCCCACAGGCTTGAGAATCCTGTGATGTGTAGTTTCTCCCTGGCACCCAGGTGGTCCTCGGGAGCCAGAACCAACATAACAGCAACGGGTTGGGTTTTTGTTGGTTTTGTTTGGGCTAATATTAAAACGACTAGTATGAAATTATATATGTATTGTGTTTAACTCTCAGGACTCTGATTATGCTGAAGTTGAACAAAACCGTCTGCCTCTTCTATGAACGCCAGCCGATGGAGGCAAAGGGTGAGGGTCTAGAGGAAGAATGAATGTCACATTCCCGTCCTTATGTTTCAGTTGTCCTTAAAGGGCACAGGGGACAAACCAGACGTCTTTGATATGATTTTAGCCTAATGATGTGCTAGTATGATGATGAGCAGCCTGAAAAGTGGTTTTAACTAATGTGATCCAATATTTGAAAAGTTGACGATTTCACATCGAATTTTATATTCTCAGCATCTCAGTTACAAACAGAAAATCAGGCCTTAAAATCCTTGCATTTCCCCAAGGCAACAACAGTCTGGAGCTAGAATTTGAATGTCCCCTGTGGATGAGCTGACACGTGCCTGTTAACCACAGTCCCCATCCATCCCTATTGCCCCCAACACAGAGGTTGGCTACAAGTATCCTTTATCTATATGGCTAAATAGGTTAGTTGGTTTGGATTGGGTTGCTAGTTTTTCCTGTTTTGTTTTGCTTACTTTTGATTTTTTGGGGGGGCTAGGAAATGGTGTGTATTTTGGTACCATGTATTCCAAAGCGAGAAAACCAAACCCAGTAAGCCAAGAAGGTCAAACAGTCTAGATTAATGATGAAAGGAGGAGCCCTGTTGGTGAGGTAGATTATGAGTTGGACTTCTAACTGCAAGATCAGAAGTTCGAAACTCCCCCCAACCCCACTCCACAAGAGAAAGATGAGATTTTCTACTCCTGTAAAGATTTACAGCCTTGGAAACCCACAGGGGCAGTTCTATACTCTGTCCAAAGAGTTGCTATATGTCAGAATTGATTCCAGGGTAGTGAGGTTTTCTTGATTGATGTAAATAATTTTTGGTGTGTATTGAAAAAACCAGTCAATATTATTTTTAATACACATCAAAGAAGGTCCACATTAATTGTTCACACAACCCTGCCACCTTCTTTCTTTATTCCCTTGCCTCCCACTCTCCTTCCTTCCTCCCTATGGTCTTTTGTCTCATTCGTTTTCTTTCAAGGGTTAGCCTAGGAGTGGGAAAGTCTGACTAATTCTTAACCAAAAGACTAAATTGGTGTTATTACTTGGGTTAAATTTTTTTCTTTTCTCTTCTTCTATTGGTTTGTGTCATGTAACCCAGAAAATGGGGAAACATTTGGAACATCAAAACACTATCCTTTCTCAGTAGACTACAAGCATTAAAGGCAACATAGATAAATACTCCAATAATAACAATAACATACAAGGATAGCTAGAGAGATAAATAGATAGATAGAAAAACCACAAAATCTGAGCAGTTGTGGGCAGGAGAATGGGACTAGCCCCATGAATAAATATAGGTTTGCCAGAGAATAGTTCTATATACATATTAGCATATACTACAAATATGACCATGAATATAATAGTGCATCCAGGAGGCATAGTTATAAAAATGTCTTAGCTAGAACAAAACCCCTTGAGGGAGCGTGTCCTAAATATTGGGGATCAGGAACATAGCTCTGAGAGACCTCAAGATCAATTGGTAGAAACTAGCTCACAAAGACAATGTTCTGTATCCATCAGGGAAGTGACTGGGGTCTTCAAAAGCTAGTGAGTAGCAAACTAAAAGTAGGTTCTTGGTCTCACCCTATGTGTTGGACAGGGTTCTCTAGAGAGACAAAACCATATTGCTAGTAATTATATATAAATATATTTATAAAGCTACATATGCAACACAAGAAATGAACCACTAAATTATATACAGATAGATAACACAAGAAACTAACAGTTAAATTATAAAACAGTGAGACACTAGCAGTACTTTAAGGCTTGAGAGCCGCCAGTTGCCAGTCCCTTTCTGTAGAGAGAGCTGGGGTATATATACCCAGGCAGCAAACAGCAAGGCAAGTCACCAACTGTCGGTCCCCAGCTCCAGAGACGGACATTCCAATCCTGTGGGATTAAATGGACCTCAACTTACAGCGACACAGTCCACAAGCTAGGCATCCCACAGGTAGCGTACCCTTTTAAATTGAGGCACAGAACAAGCAAGGCGAGGCTCACAAAGCCATTTATCCCTCTGCCCTTCGATTAATCCTACTTGTGTTTATCGGCCAGGCTGGCACAATAAACTATTGCACCCTGTCTGGAGCAAATAACATTGAAGAAGCTCAAGATGCCTGGCAACAATTAGTCCAAATCAGTAATGGACTATGCGTACCTCAGCCTCTATGATGCTAAGGTCAGAAGAACTAAATGGTGCCCGCCTATCACAAACAGCTGCTCTGAAAGGGATCATGGTACATGATCCTAGATAGAGTGGGGAGTAATGTGTAAGAAAACTGAAAGTCATACTACTACTACTACCAATAGTAATAATAATAATGATAAAAGATGAGGTTTATTGGTTAGATAGAATAGTGAGATCCCCACTACTATGGTCCTTCATCACCCTTCAGGTCTGGAACTGAATTCAACCCCCTGAAAAATACACAGGTTTATAAAGTGAACCTTATGAGAAAAGATTGCAGCCCTCAGTATGGATTACAACTCAATGTCAAGAAGACACACATCCTCACAACTTGATCAATAGGTACCATGATAAATGGAGAAGTTTGTTGTTTTTTTTACTTGTTGTTATTTGTTGAAGTTGTCACGGATTTTTTTGTCTTGATGAGGTCTATAATCAATGCTCTTGGAAGCTGCAATCATGAGATCAAATGACGCATTCCATATGGATACATTTGGTGCACAATACGTCTGTAGAGTGCTAAAAAGCAAGGATGTTACTTTGAGGACTAATGTGCACCTTACCCAAGCCATAGTAATTTAAATTGCCTCATAAGTATGTGAAAGTCAGACATTGAATGAGGAAGGCTGAAGAAGAATTGATATGTCTGAATTGTGGTGCTGGTGAAGAATATTGAAAGTAACATGGACTGCCAAGGGAACAAACAGATCTGTCTTAGAAGAAGTATGGTCAGAGGGCTCCTTAAAGGCAAGGATGGTGAGACTTCCTCTCACATACTTTGGTCATGTTATTAAGAGAGACTAGTCCCTGGAGAAGGACATCATGCCAGGTGAAGTAGAGGGACAGTGAAAGAGAGGAAGCCCCTTAAGGAGATGGATTGACAGTGACTGAAACAAGGGGCTCAAGCTTGGGAACAATTAGGAGAATTATTCAGGGCTAGGTAGTGTTTCTGAATGTTTGGCATAGGGTCAATGTGGGTTGCAACTGGCTCAATGGCACCTGATAAGAACAACTACACCAAAATGAATCATAGCACTGAGGAGCACACATTCCTCAGAACCATCAACCATTCAAAAGCAAATAAGCAGTATTTGCCCAAGGCCAAATTCAAAAGGCAGGCAAGGTTAGGGGAGAAGGGTGAATGAAAACAGGAAGCAGAGTTTCAATGGCATGAGTGATATTACATTGCAGGAGATTGTCATCAATGTCACATAACCAAACGTGTATAAATTGTTACGTGCAAAGCTGATTTTCTCTGTAAATCTTAACCCACCTTACAATAAAAAGTTTCTTTTTTTAAAACAAAGACACCATCGTTCATATTATAGACACAGCCAAAGATCTCCTGGACAATCCTAAAATGATCTCCCAAATGATTTGGGTAGTTAGCCCTCCCCAGGGAGTTCTACCCATTGAAACGCTGGGCGGTTATGGCTGCAATTATATTTCAGGCCAGAAGAGGCAGCAGAGGCCTGGTTGTTCAAATGCTACAAAACTACCAGACAATGGGCAAACAGTTTCTTTCCACGGACGACTAGCGGCTCTGTCATATCCATGTCTGGTGTTCAACACTTGGCGACAGAATCCAGCCCGCTGGGTTTGGGTGGGGTCTGTTTCTCAGCCATGCTTGGCTTGGGATTGTTCTATGGCATCCACAAAGTGGAGTCCTTTCCTTTCTGATGTCCCGAGAAAGCTGTTTTCTCCTTTTTCTCTCTCTGGCCCTCTTCCCAAGAACCCTAGGGTTCACTCTGCTTTCCTCTGGTTGATGTTTCTCAGGCAGTTACTTGACCTCGGTTCATCTACTGCAGGTGACCATTAGCAAGTAACTGTACCGTCCTTGGATGGTATTGTTCATGAGCTAGGCTGCGAACTACGGGTTAAAGGTTTGAGTTCACCCAGAGGTGCCTTCCAAGAAGGACCTGGTGATATGCCTCTGGAAAAAACCCACCCCAGCCATGGAAAATTCTAGGGACCGGACTTCTCTAACACACTTGGGCTCTCCATGAGTCCGAGTTGACTCAATGGCAATTGGTTGCTGGTATTCCTGTAAGTAGAAGACAACAATCTTTAAGCAGTCCCTCTTGGATTCATGGGAGGAGGATGGCTTCCTCTGAGAGAACTTCTCAGGGCTCCAAGGGCTCAATGATCTTACAAAAAATGAGAGAAATGATGAGCCTGATGACAGATGATATTGCTATGCACGCCTCGTTTCAGGATGCTCAAGTTTCCAGGTCTTTCCCTGACTCACAGTGGAGCCCTGTGAGGTTCCAAATAGAAGGGCCCCCTTGCTCCCAGCACCTGGAGCCTTGTAGCTGAGCAGAGCAGTCATGATGAGAAAGAGGACCCAAGGGGGAAGTCAGGGGGCTGCTTCACTTGTCTCAGTGTCAAGCAAACAAATGTTTTGGCAGGAAATTTCTCTTCAAGAGTGTTCTGATTTCTTGAAGGAAATCTTTTTCTGAACCATTTCCTCAGGGGAAAACCACTCAACTACCTCGGGAAGGAAGATTTTTCTCCTTCCAAGCTTACCAGGCTGTGCTAACCACAGAGGAGGTGTGACTAGCAGGCAATGAAATTGATTTCCAGACTCCTATGAAAATCAGCAAGTGCTCGGCTGCTAAGTGAAAGGTCGGCAGTTGGAAAACCCCAGCTGCTCTGCAGGAGAAAGTGGTGGCTGACTGTGTCTGACAAGATGACAGCTTTGGAAACCCAATGGGGCAGTTCTCCTCTGTGTTCTACAGTTGCTTTGAGTTGGAGTGGACTTGACAGTGATAGATTTGATCTTTTTCCCCATGAAAATCAGCTTTCACGAATACATGTGCATTCATGGATGTCTGTGTCTGCTTTGGCATGCATGTGCACATATGTGCCTATTTGCACGTGGATGAATACGTCTGTGAATGTGGGCGTCTCTATTTACTTTGCCATGTGTGTGCACATGTCTGCCTTTGTCAGTATGCATGCGGGCTCAGGCAGCATAAAAAGATCACAGAGAAACTTGGAGAGAAAGAGAAAAGTAACCTATTTTCTCATGGGTCTCCCATACCTGACGGTCTACTGGCATCCACCGCCACGAAGACCAGAGGTCACTTCATGCCATGTGTCCAGCTGCCCATTGCTGGTTGAGGTCAGTCACCAGGGAGGCAAGTCAGACTGGCCTCGCCAACCTACCACCCACCTGCAGGAGTGATTCCCACCATCTGTCCTGGAGCCCCTCCCACCTTACTCAGCCTCCCTAGACCTTGAGTGAAAGGCGTTTCCAACGTTTTTACATAAAGATTTCTGAGATTGACTGAAGAAATGATTTCATTTGACAAAACAAGAAGCTTTGAATTTAAAGATTTGAGGCAAGTCCCCTTCAGAGAGGGGGGCACAGGACGGGGCCATGCTCCCTTCCGGTATGCACAGGGGTTGCTATGAGTTGGAACCAACTTGATGAGCACCTGCCAGCAACAACAACAACCAGAAGTTGTCCAAACTTCTGTGGCCTCAACTCGGAAATGAGAATATTATTATTGCCTCCTAGAAAGAACTCAAGGTATGTACAATTGGTTAATAGGCGTTTGGAAAGTGAGTACATTAAGTGGACTGATGACATTGATAAGGCAATAAGAAACTGAGAAGGCTTCACTAACAGGTGCTTTCACATCTGTAACCAGTAGATTCCTTCCTTCTTCATCTCTTGCCATCTTAATCAGCTCCCACACTTTCCAGGCAGCTTGAGGGATTAAATGTTCAGTCTGATCCTATTATAAGCCTCAGCCTCAGAATCAGAGGCTTTACCTGAGGTTTGAGGAGCTATACTGGGAATGAGGGAGAGTAACCTGTCTTTTCTATTGCTCTCCTATCGCTCCCTCTTCCCTAGCCCTTCCCTGTCTCTGGGCCTGCCTTTCCTCCCTAGAGCATTGGCTCCCGGGAAAGGGGATGGAAACAATTAGCACATTCCTGACCAGGCCTCTTACCATGCTATGTTCCAAGCCTCTCTTGGAAGGGCCTCCACGAAGTCCTCTTATGTCATCTCACAATAACTTGTTAGATATCATTGAGTGAGCTCCTGACTCATAGCAAAAGTACACACAAGAGATTGAAGCACCACCTGGTCCTGCACCGTCCTCACAATGGTCCTTGTGTGTGAGCCCATGGTTGCAGCAGTGTGGAGGAGATCCTGTCCAAGAAGGCTGCCAGTGGGTGGGAGCGGCTGCAGCTTTCAGAGACTTTGGTGGATGCCAAGGTGGATAGTTCACGGTGTATCATATGAGGTCAGCCAGCGGGCCTTGGGGGCCCTTCCCATTATCCATAGATATATGAAATAAATGGAGGCCCTCAGCAAGATGGGCTGCAGACACCTCCAGGACTCACTTGATCCTTGGCAAGCTCCCTTAGCCTTAGGACACCACCTGCTGGAACTGTGGCTTTGCTGACTCTCCTGGCTCTCAACTTCCCTCCTAGAGGACTCCAGCCACCCTTCTCCTTCCAGATCCTTCCAGCAGGAGGCAGATATTGGTCTCTATGCTTTTGCATGTGGCCAGTTTTCTAGGGACAGATCAGCCTCTCCCAAGAATTTGGGTTCACCAGAGTGAGCGTGCCCACAAGTCTGCAGAGCGTACGGCCAGGCCTCTGAAGAAAGAACTGCTGGAAGATTTGCCCCGTTTCAAAAGTGCTAATTCCACAGTTGAGAGCTCGTCTCCTGGGGACTCAGCTTGAGTCTCAAGGAGCACATCCCCTTTGACACTGCTGGCAACTCGAGGTGCTGTGGGTCATTTTCTTGCCTTTGAGGAGTGCAAGGGAAATGCTACAATATGTCCCTTCACATGAACCACCAATCCTTATCTGGAGAACTCTCCGAGATGACAGGGATGGGAGGGAGATGTTTCTGGGGCACGCTTTCACCTGCACATCTCTCAGGTGAGTCAAACATTTGACCCCCAAAAGTTGAGTATGATGGTGAGAGTTCAGGCTGGGAGATAGAGTGTCTGGGTTCAAATCAAGAGACTGCACATCTCAACTCCCATGGTTCTCCTGCATAAAACCCAAGCCAAGCAGTTTATCCCTTCCCTGCTGAGTATCCTACTGAGGCCAGCTAAACTCATTCTTTGCTGATGACAACGTTGCTTGTACCAAATGGCTTTGCCATGTAGCCCTTAGCAATGGCCAGAAGGGCTGCTCATCAAACCGCAGAGCAGGGCTTCTGGCGCACACGTTAAGAAGGGGGCTATTCACAACAAGGTCAGTAGTTCAGAACCCACTAGCTGTTTCTCTGGAGAAAAACTGTGGCTGTGTGCTTCCATAAAGATGCCTAGCCATAGAACCCCCCTGGAGAGGGCCATGATGAGCTGGAGTGAGCTCTACAGGAGTGGGATTTTTTACTGTGGATGTAATCCCACCTGGGCAGAGATTTTCTTTGTGACATTAAAGAGGCTGTACCTTACACCAATCACTTGGCTGATACAAAAGGATTCAATTCAACACTGAAGCAAACCAACTCCAAGGGAAGAAGGCAGCTGCCATGCAGAGAGCTCCAAGGACCACCAACCATGGAGGTTATTGAAGCCAAAACAAGAATACCGCCCACCAGCCCTCAGCCCCCAGGGATGGACAAAGAGAGCCTGCCCATCAAGCTGGTGCACTGGCATGATGCTGTCAGCCTCCGGTGCTGTGAGAACATTGACTTTGGTGTGTTAAAGGCACCCACTTGCGGTATGTTTGTGATGTCAGCGTGTGGAAACTATGGCAAGCCCCCCTCCCTGCCTCACAGCAGCAAAGCCTCGGCATTAAAACCCCGTGCCTTCTGTGGCGCTTGCCAGCTGTGAGAGGGCAGGAAATGCCCTTGGCTTTTCTGCTCCTTGTTGCGACCTCCCTCTGAGGCAGGGAGCAGAGGATGTGAGGTTGGAATCTGTTTTGTTTCATCACTACCCTTTGTCATCTCTCTGAACACTGTCATGTGCTCCTCACCAGTGCTTCGCCCTCTCTATCACCAAGCCATGTGCTCTTTAAAACATGCACACACACACACACACACACACACCTAATGTTCACATTTTGAGGCACATTTGTCTTTAATTCACTAATAATAACAATAATTATTCAAAGCCACATTACCATCTGAAAAGAAATCTCTATGCATACACTTAGATCATGGATGCCAACTGCCTTCTTAACAACATTTCCCAATGAAATATTCAGCAGCGATTATATTAATCCTGAAGCTGTTCATCCAGTTTGTGTTAATCAAAACAAAAACAAGAGACGAAGGGATCCAAAAGGACATGCAAGATCATAGACTGAAAGTAGCCCCATCGAGCACCAAAGGCTTGTCCAGAAGGGCAGAGCCACAGGTAAAAGCTACATCTCTCTGGAGTTGCTGGCATTTAACTAGATGCAAAATGTCAGCGCAGGAAATGGCTTGCCCAATGCAAATACTAACAAGGGAGGCATGTGTTCCTGTGTAAATGGAGCTTCAGCCAACCCGGGCCTTCAGGATCCAGCTCCCATCGCAGCATCCACGGGAAGCACCAGGGGAATGTTCCGTTTGCTTATTTTCCCTCTCTTTGCTAAGAAGAAAAAGAGCCTTTGTGGCCTAGTGGCTACAAGTTGGGCTGCTAATTGCTATATCAGCAGTTTGAAACTACCAGCTGCTTTGTGGGAGAAAGATAAGGCATTCTGCTCCCATAAAGAGTTCGAGTCTCAGACACTCACAGGGGCAGTTCTACGCTGCCCTATAAGTTGGCTGTGAGTCAGCATGGATTTGATGGCAGTGAGTTTTCTAAGAGTAAGAAGTATCTAGGGGTGTAAACAGTTAATGAGCTCTGCTATTAAGGGAAAAGTTGTCATTCCCAACCCACTTAGAGGAGCTGTGAAAGAGAAGCCTGGCAATCTTCTTCAGAATCCTCGGCCATTGAAAAGTTTATAGAATGTATTGACCTAGGTTGTTAAATAGATCCAGGTATATGGTGGAGCATACAGGGACCAATGTCATAAAACGGGGTGGGGGTGGAAAAAATCTCTGAGACAGATGCAAAAACTGTGAGGGAATGAGTTGTTGAGGCTGGGGGATCAGGACCATCATCTCTGGGATTTTCAAAGTTCCTGAGCAATCAGGAAAGGGGCAACAGTTGGTCTCTCCCCATCCAGAGGACAGCAGAAGAGGAGAACTGATTGGGCACAATGAATCAATGACTAGTGACTCAAGCAACGATCACCCTCCACCACTGGAGACCAGAAGAACTAGATGGTGCCTAGCTCTCACTATCGACTGCTATGAAAGAGATCACATTAGAAGGGCTTGATTAGAGTAGAAGGGAAATGTGGGGCAAAACTCAAAATAATGATAAAACACCAAGTTTACTGTTTGGATAAAGGCTGGTGAAATTGCAAGACTATGGTACTTAGTTACCCTGCAGGTCTGGAACTGAACTCATCATGGCTTGATGTTCAACCAAACAATAGACAGGTCTATAATGTGAACAATAACATTAGAGACATACAAATACCGTAGAATAATAGATCACATGAGATCAAAAGACAGCATTCCCCCAAGAATGAAGTTCAAAAAAGTTGAGAATGAAGGAAGCTTGGAGACAAGAAACAAGAAGATGTGGGGGAAGTGATGGTACATTGTGGGAATTGCTATCAATGACATGAAACAAAATGTGTATGCGTTGCTCAATGGACAGCTGAGCTGCTCTTTAACCTTCACCCAAATCACAATAAAAATGTTTTTAATCAAAGAAAACTTCATGGTTCACTTCTACTCTGACACACACGGGGTGATGAGGAAATAGTGTCAACCGGGTTTGCTGTGGTCCAACCACCAGACATGTGCTTATGGGAGAAGAGCATGCTGACGCTGGCAATACCGAGCAGGACCAAGATGGTTTTATTTGCCTGCATCATGAAGATGGTAGCCCTGGTGGTGAGATGATTCAGAGCTCAAGTGCTAACCAAGAAGCCACCCAGGTTAAACTCACCCAGCCCTACTGAAGGAGATTTCCCTCCTCAAAGGTGTTGTTGGTTGTTATGTGCCATTGAGGCGATTCTGACTCCCTGTGACGGAAAGGAAAGGCACACTGTGCTATAGTGTAAGGGTTTTCAGCGGCTACTTCCTCTGAAGTGGGCAGTGGAACCCTTCTTTGTATTCTGTTCATAGCCTGGAAGTTTCCCTGACACCTCTTCACTTGAGGTAACCCTGCTGGCATTTGAAATACCAGTCACGTGGCTTCCAGCATCACAGTAACACACAACTCACCACAGCACCACTAATGGACAGACAACAACAGGATAGGAGTCTTCATGGGAGCAGGTAGTCACGTCTTCACTCTCTCGATGGGGATCAGTGAGTTCAAACTGCCAGTCTCTCTGTTACAGCCGCACATGCAACCACTGTGCTGCTAGGTACATTTCCTTAAAATTCTGCCTAGAAAAATCTGTGGAACAATTCTTCTCTGTCACAGAGGGTCACTGTGAGCCAAGATGGGCTCTGAGACACACAAATGCAACACCATGAAGCCACCTTACTCTGTCCTGCTCTTATTTAACTCTATTCTTTTCTGAGCTATCTTTTCCATATATTCAGAAGAGACTAGCACTGAGCAGTGTTAATTCCACCAAGGCCAGGAAGGAGGTCAAAGAGTCACAAAGGACTATCTCTTTGCTCTCATGCCACTGCACTAAGGAGGCTTGGGTGGCAGCTGGATGCTGCACATTTCACTCCCTGTCCCTACACTCCTGGCTGAGTCTCCTCAGAGTGAGACTGCCCCTTTACCCAGCTCACTGCATTGGCTGTCTTGCTCTGAAAAGAGAATTCGCACATGTGAGTCTGACTGGGTGACAGATGGGAATCTTAATGCTGCCCTTTGGAATATGAAAGGCCTCGGATCACAGTGCTGCAGGGGAGTGATGTCTGCAGAAGACCTGCTGGTCTCCCAGTTAGAAAGAAGCCTTCCCCTTTGCCTCAGAGGTGCGTTCACTGTGGGTGGCAAGTCAGATCCTTGGGCTGGCACTCTCAGTAAACAGATCATATGGGCACCTTGAGAAGCGCTTGCTCACTGACCCAGCTCCCCAAGGATGTAAATATACCAACCAGGATGACTAAGGACACCAGTGCCAAGAATGATCACATTCTTTGCATGTGTACAAATGAGGTGGGCAGCCACCTTCGCTGATGGTGGCTGCACAGTGAGTGTCTGGAATCACACCTGGCTAGGTGGACCATTGAAAGAGTTGGTGACATGATAATAGGGAGTACACCCCCTTGCCAGTAAAGCTGAGGAAATGGCATTTGAGGAAGCAGGGGCAGCCGGGTCGCCAGCATGAAGTCAGCGAGAACTTTGCTTGTGCCTCCTTTGTTCACTGGTGGCTGCTGGCATCTGGGTAGTGAGGACACCATGGCTACTGCCAGAATTCTCCACGGTCCCTGGTTCCACTCTCAAGTCGCTGGCTTCATCACTACCACTGCCATTGAGTCGATTCTGACTCACAGCAACCCGAAAGGACAGAGTAGAACTGCGGCTGTTGGGTCTGGGGGGCTGTGGATCATTATGAGAGCATTTCTATCTCTCAGTAGCTAAAGGGTCCAAAATGCTGGCCTTACGGTTAGCAGCCCAACATGACCCACTTGGTCATGAACCCTTGCCAGCTGATCCAGGGAGTCCATTCCCAAGTGCATATCTAAAAGAATGAAAGACGAGTACCCAGATGGATGCTGCACTAATCACTATGGGCAAAAGGTAAACAATAAGCCAACAATACCCATCAATAGAAGAAGAGAGAAAATATGATCTACACAGAGTGGGATATACATATAGTCTGCCACAAGAAAACTAAGGCCTTTGATTCGGACAGACTCTGTAACACAGGTGAACGCAAGACATGAAGTGAAAGACGCCAAACACCAAATGCCATGTATTGTGAGTCCATTTAGAGCAAAAATGCTGGACAGGTAAATCCCGTAGAGCCATAGAGTAGATTGGTGGTTTCCCAGGGTGGGGTTGGAGGGGCAATGGGGAATGACTGCTTAATGGCTGCAGGGTCAATGAAAATGTTCTGGAACTGGATGGTGGGAAGCTTTCACAGTGTCCTTAAAACTACTCTTAAAAAGGTGAGAGAAAGAATCTGCAGAAAGCACATTTCTGATTGACTCACATGAATGTAGTCACAAGAATTGGAATCCACTAGAATTGGAATGGCAGCTAGACTATTGTTTCCTTGGGAGGTGCCTCCAGGAAGGACCAGTAGAGAAGGGTAATACTGATAGAGCAAAGGGAAGGGGCCGATAAAGAAATGTCATTGAGTAGGTTCCCAGGACAGTATAAATCCTCTTGTAGTTGTCCCACCCAAAGGTTGAGGGAACTGGAGTGTGGCTCCACCTATCCCCATGTGTCATTGGTTAAAGTGGCATTAAGTCCTGGAGGATGTCAACTCCCCTGTCTGCTCAATGACTGTTCCCTGTGTGGGGAGTTACATGTGCTTCCTGTGAGACCATTGGCATTTATGGGAGTGGTGGGTGCCAAGTGCTAATACATGGGCACATTAGAAGCTGCTACAGCAAGTGCTGTACATTTTTAGCTGCTTGAGTGACAGGTGGGCCCTACCTCCTGCCTATATTCAGTGGTAGGGTGTTCAGATGGGGGCATCCGAAAAATAATAAGGCCCTATTCTTTGCAAATAGACATTATTATTATTTTAATCTGTCCCAACCCCCTTTCTTATCTGTCCCTGTGAACTACCTCACTGGCTGAAACATCAGTTCCCTGGGGAAGACACCACATTTCAATATGGTCACAAGGCTGTTTTCATTGGCCCAGTGGAGACACTTACATAAGATGGGTCAACTAGACGCTTTTTCTGGAGCATTTCCAAACAAAAAACGAAAAAGATAGTCCCGCTTTTGCAAGTGGCCTGGCATCTAAGAAGCATAATTCAGAAGCACATGTCCCGCCATGTGGAGGAGGCGGTCTATGTTGTGAGATTACAGCATGTGCCCTGAGAGACAGACACAAAGAACACAGGAACATGCCAGTGGTGGTCAGGAACCGTCGACAGAGCCAGCTGTCCTCTTGTTCTCCCCACCTTTCCATTTTCCTAGGATTCTCTCTTCCAAGTATTGGTCTCTTTGCCTGTTTACAACCAATTGAGCCCCAAATAAGATCCAGATCATAGAAATAGAAGGAGGAAGTTGGATGGACTCTGCAGTTCATACTCCCCGGAAGCCATTCAGACTCCCTGGAAGAAGGAGACACTGTGATGGAATTAGCTCTGGATTCCTGACATTTATTGAGGAATGCTCAGGGAATAAGCACCTGTGGGGGGAATCAAGGAAGGGCACAAGAGGGAAATCTCAACAGAGGTCTCAGCCCTGCCTATGGAGAGTGTCATAGTCAGTGTTCCCTAGAGAAACCAAACCAGTTATATAGCTGTAACTGGAGATATCGATATATCCACCAGGGCTCCTATGGTTAACCACTGCACCGGCCACTCATTGCCATCAAGGTGGACTCAAAGTGACTGTGTAAAACAGTATAGAACTGACCTTTTGGGCGTTGGAGACTGTAACTCTTCAGGAGATTACGAAGCTTCATCTTTCCCTCAAGGAGCCCTTGGTGTTTTCAAACAGATGTCCTTGCTGTTGGATGCCCAATGGGCCACCCACTACGACACCAGAGCCCCAGAGAGTGAGGCTTATTTCTAGGAATTGGCTTACATAGGGGAATGGCAAGTTCCAAATTCATAGGTCAGGCAACAGCCTAAAGAGCTCTGTAGATGTTCATCCTAAAATCCATAGGTTAGGTGATGGGAAAAGACAAGAATAAGAATGGTCAGAACACACCCTAGGGAAATTCCTTTTCTGCGCTGAAGGCCGTTGGCTGATAGGTTTACCCCTTCCCACATTATGGAAGGTATTCTATTTTGCTTGAGACCAACTCCTTCATAAGAGCAAATAGATGAGGTGAACAAGCGGCCATCTAGCTCAGAAGCAATAAAGCCCACCTGGAAGAAGCACAGGGGGAAGTGCAGAGTGGAGACCAGAGGCCCAAATGTCGACCACTGGAGATCCCCTCATAGAGGGCTTTAGGAGAGGAGATGGGTCAGTCAGGGTGCGATGTAGTACCGATGAAGAACACAGCTTTCCCCCAGATCATGGATGCTTCCTCTCCCCAACTACTAGGATCCAAATTCTACCTTGCAGGACTGGATAGGGCAGAGGCTGTACACTGGTGCATATGGAAGCTGGAGGCACAGGGAATCCAGGGTGGATGATACCTTCAGGACCATGGGTGTGAGGGGTGATACTGGGAGAGTATAGGGTGAGTGGGTTGGAAAGGGGGAACTGATTACAAGGATCCACATGTGACCTCCTCCCTGGGAGATTGACGGCAGAGAAGGGGGGAAGGGAGACTCCGGAAAGGGCAAGAGGTGACAAAATATCAATCTGTGGATTATCAAGAGCTCATGAGGGAGGGGGAGCGGGACAAAAAAAGAGGACCTGATGCGGAGGGCTTAAGTGGAGAGCAAATGCTTTGAGAGTGATTAGGGCAAAGAATGTACAGATGTGCTTTATAAAATTGATGTATGTATATGTATGGATTGTGATAAGAGTGGTATGAGCCCCTAATAAAATGTTTTAAAAACAAGCGCAAATAGATGAATGCTTGTTTGACCAAAAAACTGGGCACCATAGCCTCGCCACATTGATATGCAAAAGGAGCCATCACAGGGAGCTCTGTAACTGGGACCTGGCCAAGTGTTGACCAGTAGCCTGGGACTTTGTAGCCTAATGCGTTGCAGCGAATTGCTTACTAGTTCTCCTCTACCTATAGTCTTTGTAAAGCCTACCAATGACAGGGTGGAACTATGCCACCGAGGGAAGTAGATAGCATGCTACTAATAATATCAGTAAAGTGCATGGCATCCTCGAAGAGGTGAGACCATTCAAATGAGACCTGTAGACCCCTAATGTGGGGATTGGTCGGTATGGTCATCCTGGGTGAGTTAACTCAGAAACAGAAAGTGGAGTTTCAAGAGCACCGAGAAAGACGAGCCAGCAGTGGAGTGTGCTCTTTGGACCCAGGATTATTACTCTGAGCACCACCTCTGTCCAGGAAACAGAGATCCCTGACACTGGATGCATCAGGAGACACTGAAAAACAGTGGCAGATAAATAGCTCATGGAAGCAGAGGCAGCAGCACCAAGACCCCAGAACAGGGAGCTCGACAGCACACAGAATGAGAAAGCTGAGTGTCTTTGGGCCAAGGCTTCCAGACAAAGCGGGCTGCCTCAACGCACTTATCAGCAGAGCTGAAAGAACTTTGCACATGGTCCCAAGCAGAGCAGAGGTCAAGGAGCTGCAGGGCAGAGGCCAAGGACCAGAAAAAGTTCTGCCTCTGGACACCACTGGGAAGAGACTGTCCTGACTGAAGAACTATATCCCCAGTCATTTCTGATCCTGAATTGTCACCTGCTAGGTCCCCAATTAACCCCAGAAACATAAGTATTGTTTGCGAGTTCTGTGTGGCCATTGCCACTTAAGGATTATCAAACCCAGCAGAGAAGAAGAGAGTATCATGGTAGGGATGGTTGGTGTCAGAAACTGTGAAAAGAAAGGAGGGTGGAGGCATTTTGATCTCTGTCTCATAGGAATCAGCCTTGGGCTGTTTATCTTGATTTTCCTCCATTGCCTTTTGTGAAGTTACAGGGGGGTCAAATGCCTCCACTATGCCATTTATACCCCTACATTGACAAGTCGTTGGATGAAGGTTAGTTTGGGGAAGGAGCAGACCATGGATGAGCTCTCATCAGCTGAGGCAATCCTGATAGGGGCCAGACAGCTGGGACCTTTTCTATCAGTGGCTCTCTCAGCAGCTGGGGAAATCAGTCTCTTGGCCCTGAGAGGAATCTGGGTGACACACTCATCTATGACAATACCCTGAAGAACAAGCTCCCACAAAAACCTGGCTGAGAACTCTCGCCTAGAACACAGGAGTGCATGCCTAGCTAATAATAGCCATTTACTGAAGGCCCTATGATTGGAACTGTGCCTCATTTACAGATGGAAAACTAGAGGAAGGGATTTAAGGTGACTAAGTTAATAAGTGACAGAGACAAGATTCAAACACAAGTTTGAAGCTGGTACTGTTAGCCTTTTTTCCAGGGCTGGGTTTTAGATGAGGCAAATGAGACACTTGTCAGGCACACAAGGTAAAGAGGCCTTCCCTCTCCAGTGTGACTTTCCCCATAAGTCTGAATCATGGGTCTGGTGTGTCTTATTTGCCTTCCCTGAGTCTCAGAACCTGGTCTAGTCTGATTTGCTATTTGGAAGAATAAGCCAGAATGCTCAAGTACTCTGGGTCAAGACCCAATCTCCCCTGGAATTGTTCAGTGGGACTTACCAGCCTCTTCCTTCGTGTTTCACTTTTCTAGAAACCTCCATGGAGGACTAGCTCTCATGAAGAGAGCTTCAAAAAGCTCATGGCAAAATTCCATTATTTTTTCGTATCATTTTTGCACACGCTTTTGGAAGCTCCCTCCTCATCCCTTTCCACAGTCTTTCTCAAGGAAAGAGACTGTTGCTGGTTGATGTCAGATGCCCGAGTCTGTTTTCTACTCAGAATGCTCTGCACAAACTCTATCAACAAATAACGCAGAGTCAAACGTGCTGTGTGTCTTTAAGTTGATGTCAGCTCATAGTGACCCTACAGGACAGAGTAGAACTGCCCCCAAAGGTGTCCTAGGCTGAGATCGTTATGGGACCAGCTAGTCAGGTCTTTTCCCCTTTAGAGCCCATGGGTAGGTTCAAACTACCAGCCTTTTGTTTAGCCACCCAGTCCTTAGCCATTGTACCACCAGGGCTCTTTAAAACAGGGATTAGGTTGATTAATTTTGAAATCTCCAGGCACATTTGAAAGCTGCTTCCCAGAACACCCTTCCCCAGATTGTTGATTAAGACGGGTATTTGGGGACTCATTTCTTTCTCATTTGTGTAAGTGCACTCTATGAGAGGGGTTTCCCTTCATAGATAGGTGATCACATATTATTTTTCCAAATTGAACCACTCTTGGTGGTATAATGGGTTAAGAGTTGGGCTGCTGCTAATGGCAAAGTTAATGGTTCAAACCCACCAGCTACTCCTTGGGAGAAAGATGAGGGTTTTCTGCTCCAGTAAAGATGTGCAGTTCTGAAAATCAGCAGAGCCAGTCTATTGTGCCATATATGAGGTCAACCCCATGGCCGTGGATTTGGTTTTGGTTTGGGTCTGTGGAGGTAGTCCTTAAGTCATTCTTTAGTCACATGGAGGAGTCCCTGGGTGGTGCAGTTGGCTAACATACTGGGCTACTAACTCATAGGTTGGAGCTTCAAGCCCAGCCAGAAGTGTCTCTGAAGAAAGGCCTGGTGCTGCATTTCAACAACAACAACAAAATCAGTTATAGAAAACAACAACAGAATGTCGTTCTACTCTGGCCCAAAGGAGTCCCTATGAATCAGAGTTAACTTCATGGCAACTGGCATGGGTTTGGTCCATGGGAAAAAAGAACCCTTCATAATTGCCTCCATGCCCAATAGTTCCTTTCCTGTATCCCTAGACCACCCCAGCACCCTCAGCTTCTTGCCTTATAATTGCCATGGGTCCGTCTCTCTTCCCAATGGGCTAGGCCGTGATGCAGCCGCTGCCGACACAGAGGGATTGTGCAGTCCCTGCATGATCTACAGTCCTCATGACATATATCTTGAATGAAGATTAAGTGATCCTCTCTAGAGCTTAGCTCAGGTGAATCCACTACCTCAGCTGGAACTGAAGTGGTGCCAGACCAATATCTGTTTTTAAAAGATAGAAGGGCATTCCTAATCTTTGTGGAGAAACAGAGAGGATTTAGTGAAATGTTTCTGCAGTTGAGGCTACAGATGATCTGTTGACATGGTCTAAAACGTTGTAGGTGGTTTAATGTCTCTCGGTACCATCAATTTTGCATTTTGTCCTGACTTAGCAAATTGGTTGGGATTTCGGCTTACTGACAAGGACCTTCAGAAAGAATGTGGTTACAGGAGCAAGTTTAAGAAAGGAAGGAGCTTTGAAGTAGCCCTCACTGAGTGCCAATCCAAAACTCTGTAACCCAGCACCTCAGAGGGCTTGACCTGGCAGCAGCACCATGAGCCACTTCCTCCAGTGGCCCTGACTGAAGGCTCAGAACCTGCCTCTGATTGGCAGCTGAGAGATACTAGGACCGTCACCTGCCACATCGCCTGTATTTCTCCTGGCAGTAAGAAATCCCCAAAGTACACTATGTTCGGGCAATCTTTCCAGCCTACAAGCAGTTGTTGCTTATCTCTGTTAGCTTTGTGCAGGGGAACAATCAGGCTTTGAAATTGAAAGACTTGCATGTGACTCATGAGGTTAAGAGCCCAACGCATAACCACTATATTACCAGGGTTCCTTCCTCTTGAAGGATAGGTAAGCAACAAAAGGACCATTTCTCTTAAAACCTCTGATCGAGAGTGGCACACAACTCCTTCCACTTTTATTCTATTGGCCAAGCCCTTCGCTGACAGGGCAGGGAAGTTTACTCTTTCCTTGGATGACTAGGAAGTGAGTGAAATTTTGTCATCTCAAACAAAGGGAAAAGGGAAACATGCTCTATGATCAAATAAGTTTAAAAAAAAGTCAAAATATTCATAGAATCTGCCGAGTGTGGCAAAAGCATGAGCACTCCCATTGTAGAAGAAACACTGCTCTCAGAAACCACACTGTGCCTGGCAAGGGAGGCTGGGAGGATTTATGCTTGCTCACTTTGGCCAAGTCATTAAGCAAGGCTGATTAGTAGAAAAGGAAATCGGGTTTGGTGCGGGGATGTGTCATTGGATATGCAGGCGATTCTCCTTGAGATGTATTGGCCCACAACTTTGGACTCACATACAGCAGTGACCATGAAGATGGCATCGGACCTGGCGACATTTCATTTTCGTATATAGAAAGTTGACACAAGCATCTCCTGGTGGTGTAGTGGGTTACACATTGTGTCCCTAACCTTAAACTCAGCATTTCGAAAACAGCAGCACTCAGTGAGGGAAAGATGAGGCTTTCTACTCCTGTCAAGAGTTACAGGCTCAGAAACTCATGGGGACAATTCTCCCCTGTCCTACAAGGTCGCTATGCATCAGCAGTGACTCGATGGCAGGGAGATTAAGTTTATATTACCTATTTAAGAAACGGTTCTGGTTATTCAATTAAGTAAGGCAGGTGCAGCCCTGTCACACAGGGTTTGTTTAGATAGCACAGTAGTGTCCACTCACTCATTAGCTCAGTGTGTCTGGAACCCCAATGTGTATTTCCACATGGGACAAGTCAGGTTGAAGACACTGGGGATTCGTGCTTTGTTGAGCAAGCCCTGGAATTGCAAGAGTTTTAAAAAGAGGTCAAAGTTCCTGTTTTTATAACTCTCTCTCACACACACAGACACACACACACACACACACACACACACACACGGAGAAAGTGGTGAACTTCACAGAACGTAGTGGGGACTTCACAGAAAGGGGGGTTGATAGCTGTGAACAGGGTTGGGATGGGTCTTGTTCTATCCATTTGAAAGTCTCTAGGCTAAACAGAAATGTCCTGGTGGTATAGTAGGTTCGGTGTTGGCCTGCTAACCACCAGGTCAGCAGTTCTGAATCCACCAGTTCCTCCATGGAAAAAAGATGAGGCTTTCTATTTGAGTAAAGAATTATAGTCTCAGAGACCCATTGGGGCATGTTTATTCTTCCCTATAAGGGCGCTGAGAGTCAGAATGAACTCAGTACAATATGCAAGTAACAAGCTGTGCTAATACCATTCCAGAGAGACAGTGGTGTTCCAGGGACAATGGTTTTGCCTGGCCCCTGACCCTGAGGAAACATGAGGTCTTCAGGTCCTCTCCTGCTGCTCTTCTTTACCATCCTCCCATATCCTCCTCTGCACTCCCAAGTGGTGGGCATGATTTATACACACAGAAATCCACTTACTCCTTTGAAAAAGTGGTTTACTTCACCCAAAAATTCAGATAACTGTGTCGCCTCCCTTTCAAAGTAAATTATACGATGAACATACAATATTGATTGCAGGCATGTGGATTCTTAATCCTCAAGTTCCCATGAAACCCTGCTTCCCATGGCAATTCAGCCCGCCATTTCAGCAAGCCAGTATTGCCAGGAGAAAGGAGCCTCAGCAGCCACCACTGCTCCGCAGCCTGCTTTTCACGGTCACGCGGGGATGTCAGAGTGCCCCACACCTCGTGCACTTGACTCAGTGCTTGTTTGCAGGGGTTGCATTTCGTTAGAGCCCAACAACTTCCGAGCATTGGCAAATTCCCTCAAGCAAAGGTGGGCAGCGGCCTCATAATGTCACCAGTCATTAACCTCCAGCAGGGTTGCGTTATGCTCGTCAGTGCCGTCATGTGCAAGGGGAAAGACAATTCCCACAGGCTGCCAGCTGTGTTTGGAGAGGGAATGCCAAGTGGGGAAGCTGGGGGTCCTCACCCCAGCAGCCACAGTTCCTGGCTCCAGGCCCTGCCCCAGGCTGTGCCAGGACGAAGAGCCTGGACTCTCAGAGACGCCATAGCTCGATTTCCACTCAGGTTGTGTTGTGTTGATCATTCCTTCCCTAGGCTGCCACCCATCTGTCAGTTTGTCATCATGTTGTCATTTGTCTATAGCTGTGATTGCTGTAAGCGGTGTCACCAGCTACGATTATAACCAGAGCAAGCCACTCTGGACACGCTTCACCAGAGCATCCAAGCTAGGACACACTGGGAAGAAAGACCTGATGATGTACTACTGAAAATGAGTCCATGGAACCCTATGGATCAAAAGAGAATACCGTCCAAACAAGTACTGGAAGAGGAGCACCCTAGGTGGGAATACACTCACACTATTCAGTGGGAGGACTCCCTGGGTAGTGTTTGACTAGCACCCAGGAGGTCGGCAGTTAAATCCCACCCAGAATCCAAGAGGTGCCTAAGGAAGGTAGGCCTGAAAATCTGCTTCCAAAAGGTCACAGTCTTAAAAACCCTATGGGACAGTTCTACTCTGAAATGCATGGGGGTCGCTATGAGTCAAAATGGACCGAAAAGCAGCTAATAACAACAACACTGTATAAAGAACAACACTGCAAGTCCTTAGGACAAAATACACAGCAGGCACAATAGCCTCGACCCCACAGGATATGGCGAGCAACCCTGTAGGCCAGGAAAGAACTTCCCGGAAGGTTTCCAAGGCTGTAATCTTTGTGGTAGCACATGGTCACATCTTTCTCACTCGGAATTGCTCATGAATTCCAAGTGTTGCTCTTTCGGTTAACAGTGAAGTGCTTAAACATTGCCCTACCTGGATTCCAAGTGTGAGCTAGCAGCCACAATTTTCTTCTGAGACCAAAGGGGTTGTTAGGTGTGAATTCTAGACCAAGGGTGGTCCAGCAGACCTGCTCAGTATTCGCCCAGGTACAAAATCCATCAAGAGGATGCATTGTCATTATTTTTAATCACATAACACACCCAGGTGTAGCAGCAACCCAGCTTTGTAATATCACCCTGGTTTTGATAAATATGTACCATTCCTTGAAAACGCTTCCAAATCCTTTAATATCCTGCAGCTCAGTCCCTGATGTCTGGCTGTAACAAAAGGTGTGAAGGGAGACCATATGTCAATAAACTCTCCCCGTCTGCCACAACTCAGCGCATAATCAGCTCCACGGTAAAATGCATGGTAAGTCAGTTATGCGCTGGCGGGGAGGGCAAGGGGCCCCTTTCAGGTTTGTCTTCTGATGCAGTTGACCAAAATGACTTCTTATTTCAGCCTATTAGGAGAGTGAGAGTTGCCCCCCCCTCCCTCGCCATTTTTCTTTTCTTTTCCCTTTTTGTCCCTTTCCCCTTGGAGGGACAGCCTGCTCTGCTATTCTGAAAGGGTTGTCTGTTTTATGCTGCGCTCTCCACTCCATTAAATCACCTTTCCACACATTAAGTGCAGGTCTTCAGGGTGGTCAGAGAGCTTTGCTGTGAGGGATAATGATATAATGAGGATGACATGCATGAAAAATCATTTTTCAGCTCAATCCCAGGCAGACCACGGGGAAGCATGAAATGGGAAGGGGGAGAGGTGTACCTCACTTTAGACAAGAGCCAGGCTTCTGAGGGGGCCAGTCTCGACCTGGAAGGCTGCTGAATGCTTCTTTACCTCACTCACTCATTCACTCATTCATTCAACCAGCTTGCTACTTACTTATTAAATGCCAGACCTTGGGGCTCTCTCACTGAACAAAAGAGACAAAAATCCCCCTTCTGTCAAGAAGCTTCCATAAACAGAGGCATTCAAACACTTCCTAGAGAATGTGTTTAAAGTCCAATTTACACAAAAGCAGAAGAAGAGACTGATGCGAGGGGTTTCACACACACACATGTTCATATATGACTCCCATTGCAGCGACAAAGTGTAGGACTCTTCCAGGAGACACTCTTCATTGGAGTTAAATTGCTCCCCCCAACCCCCTGAGTGCTCTCTCTCTCTTTTTTTTCTTTCTTTCTGAGAGCAATTGCCCTTGGAAGGGATTAGCTGTTATCACTCTCTAGCACCTTAGTGTGAACTTATTTATTGGCTCCTTTTCCTGCCTAGATAGGAGGGGCCTCCAGGGCTGCTAAAAGCCAGAAAAATCCCAAAAAAGGCAGCAACAAGAGAGGCAGAGGACAATTGGGGCCAGTGTTTCTCATTTGAGTGGGGGGGGGCATTTGTTAAAGATGCAGATTACACACGCATACAGCACACACACACTTCCCTGCCACCCCACCCAATATGGCCCTACTAAATAAGGATCCTACCCCACCATCTGTCCGGGAGCCCCTGAACTGGCCCTTCCCATGAAACAAGCCAGGGTCATTGAAAGTGACTCTTTAGGCAAAAGACCAGTGACTTAGGTTTTCCAAACCAGGATAAAGCCCATTTGTTAAGCACTTGCTTATTAACCAAAAGGTTGATGCTTCAAACCCACCCACAGGTTCCTAGGAAAGCAGGACTGGTGATCTGTTTCTGAAAGGGCACAGTCTTGAAAAGGATCCCTGGTAACATATTGTCCTGCTAGCCATAAGGTCAGCAGTTCAATACTACCAGCTGCTCTGAGAGAGAAAGCTGAAGCTTTCTACTGTACATATGTATAGTCTCAGAAACCTACCAGGGCAAGTATACTCTGCTGCCATGAGTCAGAATTGACTCAATGGCAGCAAGTGAGTGGATGGGCAGTGATTGATTGGGCACCAACTAACACTAAGAACAACTATTTTGGGTGGCAGTGACATTCTTCAGCTTTATCTAGAATCTGAACTCTCAGCGTCATTAACAATGGAGGCAACAGAGAAATAATTATAAACTACAGAAGGGTAAAGAAAAGCTAAAGAAGTTACTTCTGTTTGGGGTTTAGTTGTGTGCTTTTTTTAGCAGAAAATATGAACTATAAAGGAGCAGGGACTTGCTGGACTTAAATATGAACTGTAAGATCTCTCTCGGGGCTAGAGTTACATCTCAGTTCTTGGCTCTGCATGAGAAAGAATTCACGCCAAAGCCTGGCTCGTGATCCAAGTGAGTTTAATGAAAGTTAAAAGAAGTTTCAGGTTTTACGCACCACCTCTAGGATTCCTCCCCACCATGCAGCCTGGCAGAGACTGCTCGAGGTCACGCAAAGATCTCTCTCTAAGTTTTCCTCCAAAAAAAGACCTGTCTCATGTTCTTTCTCAAGATCTCTCCCCAGTTCCTGTCCCCAGTTTTTCCTTTCTCCCCCTCGCTCCTGCCTTTTCAAGGATTCCTGGGGGGAGGCATGGTGAATGACCCCAGGTCGATCCCATTGGCTGAATTGCAATCACCTGGCCCAGGTGGGCTGATCCAGGTTTAACGCCCATCCGTACCCACCAGCGGGAAAACCTAGGCTTTTGTTCTATGCTTGGTTCTCCTGGGCATGCGTCAATGGACATCTCATTCCTGCCTATCTGCCTAACAAAACCTATTTTTCAACCCCAAGTCTTTCTTGCCAAAAAAATAATGTCCCATAATAGGAATGGCATGAGCAGGGCTTCTGTGTTGGATCAGATCAAGAAGATAGCTTTCATGCCCTGTACTAAGATCACAAAAGAATGTAATCCAGTGCCTTGTAGACAGTCTCGTGTACACAAAAGGTTTTCTAAGAGTCTCCAGAAGGCTGTGCTACAGCCTAAATAGGCTGAATTGCAGCCTAAAACAGAGAGGGACCCATTTCAGAGAGATGTGGGGACATGGCTTTCATAAAATTGAATGCATCATGTAATCCAGTGCAAGGGAAACCCAGTAACTTTGGGAAGGAACTGCATTGGCTTGGACTAAACAGCCAGAGATAGTGCTACATAAAAAGAAAGAAGATGATTGATAAAGCAACCCAGACATTATTGTGGAAAAAGAAAAGGGACTTAGAAGACAATCAAAAGCTACAAGGAACCTCTCTTAGGGAGAAGTCTTGTGGTTTCAACTTGTGTGCTCTGGGGGATATTTGGCAGTCACGTATTAAATTGTGCATTCAATTTAATCCCTTTAAGGGATTTTGTCACTGGGCCTACAGCCCAACTATCCTGACAAAAAATCTATCTTGAAAATCACCCTGCTGTGAGGAAGCTAAAGGCAAGCACATGATACGATCACATGGAGGGAAATTGGGGAGCCAATGCAACAGCAAGAACCCAGGCCCTAGACCTATGAACCAAAGCAAACCCATCTTGCCGGGTCTCGCTGCTTGAGCTGGTTTGGCCAATGCCACGTGGAGTGGAGATGTGCTGCCCCAGCCAAACTTTCCTCAAATTACAAAATTATGAGCAAATAATACACCGAGTGGGATTGAAAGTCACTAAGCAGCAATAGGTAAGTAAAACTTATGGGCCTACCATTACCTATCTGTGAAGAGTCTTTGGCAACTGGTTTATGGAAGACGCAGGCCCTGATTACCTCCCATAACACGTATTCTTTATCATAGCCACGGACACTCATGGAAACATTAAAGTTGTGCTTGAGAGAGGAAAAGGTGAGTTAAGAACTGAGAAAGATGGTCATGTGGCCTGGATATTGCTCAAACACTCCATTCTCCTTGGTCTCTTGGAAGAAGGAGAGGGATGAGAACCCAAAGCTGTAAACATTGTGGATTAGAAACGTGTTAAGTTTGGCATGAGGGCTGAAGGCCCAGGTTGGTAAAATTATTTCTGTGGGATTTTCTAGAACCAGAGCTGCTCTGAGGCCCACACTGGAGAGAATGCCATGGTCATTACCCTTGTATGCTTTATTTTGGCTGAGTCCCTCCACCATCATGTGTCAGGGCTTACTCAGTGCCCCTTCTCAGCCCTGATACACGGTGTTGCCAAAAGGGCTAAGAGATGTTATAGAAGCTAGGAAGCTTACACTGGGACAGGATATTGCTGTGGTAGGGGGACCTATGGTTGAACCACTCCTAACCAGTCCCCCGGACCAGTGGATCTCGAATGCCAGGACTATACCACAAATCCCCAAGGTAGTGGCTGTGACCATGCCATCCCCAGTGTTACAGCCACAACCTACATACTCAGAAAATGATCTAAAGATAAGCCAAGAGCTGGCCTGCCAAAAAGACTGGGAGCATCCAGGGTGGCTGCTCCACTCTGATGGAAGAAGATTCATGCCAGAAGCTCTGGGAGAGATCTGATTCAAGGACTACATGAAGGTATGCATTTGGGATCCTCTCTAAACTGTCTCAGTTGATTCTCAGGCACTTTTACATACCCAGGCTTGGACACTGGGTGGCAGATGTCACCCACCGTTGATTGCACTGTGCTCGGGTAAACAACCCCAGATAGAAAAGGAGCAACCCCAACCACGAGCTCGAGGTAGTAGTCCTGAAGAATTCTGGGAGGTGGACTTTATGGATATCAAACTTAGAAAGTATGACTACCGATATTTGCTGGTGTTCGTAGACACCTATTCTGGATGGGTGGAAGCCTTCCCAACAAAGAAGGAAACTGCTGCCACTGTGTGTAAATTTTTAGTAACTAAAATTGTCCCTAGATTTGGCCTTCCCACCACCTTGGGGTCCAACAATGGCCCAACATTTATTGCTCAAATTACTAAAGTCTTAGCAATGCTTCTAAATATTAACTGGAAGCTCTTCAGGGCAAGTAGAAAAAATAAACAGAACCCTAAAGGACTTGTTCGTTAAGTTGCATTTAGGACCTGGCGAGAACTGGGTTGATCCTTACTTTACCTTTTGCCCTACTTCAAGTCCGATGCACTCCCTATGTGAAAAGCATGACCCCTTTTGAATTTATGTTTGGCAGACCTTCCCCAAATCCTCCCAAGATTGAAGGAAGTAGAAATAATGGAAGTCACTAATCATTCCCTCATCGAGTGCCTGCAGGCTGTGCAACAGGTGAGAGACAAATCATCTGCCCTGACACCTTCATTTTTGGGCCTAACCAAGGGAAAGGGAACAGGCAGCCAACAACGTGCAACCAGGAAACTGGACATGGGTAAAGAAGCACCAATCTGACACCTTAGAACCTAGGTGGACTGGCCCATACCAAGTGATACTTACAACACCAACTGCTGTTAAAATAGTGGGGAGGGGGCCGTGGATTCATCAGTCATAAGAGAAAAAAAAAAGCCCTCCCCGAGCATATCCTGAAAAGATGTACACACAGAAAGACGGAATATCCCTCAAAATTAAGGCTCTACAGAACTTAATTGTTTTTCTCCGAGTATTGCTGACAACACCCACTGTTTCCCCCAAGCACAAACACATCTGTGGACTGCTATTCTAACCTCCAGCAGACTCAGGTTTACACAGGCACCTCAGGGCCCCTCATGGGGCACAGCCTACCTAGAAGCTGCTGGAGAGAAAGTCACTCAGTGGCCTCCGGGATACTGCCTTGAGGATGATGTTCCCACTCAGAGAAGACAGTCCACACAGAAGACCACATGGCCAGCCCAAGATGAGACACGACGTCCTTCAAAGACCCATAGCCCTAGAAGGGACAACACTGGAGACACAGTGCGGGAACGGATCCCATCACACCGAGGCATAGCACTAAGGGGGTGCAGCAGAAGAGCAAGGAAGTGGAGCAACAAGGTCCCCAGGGAATGCCAAAGGACTTTGGGGACAGGACTTGGTGCCCGCACAGACTGGACTGGAAAACACTGCTAAGGGCCAACAAACAGTCCGTGAACTAACTACGAGGTTTCCTTTCTTGAGGAGTTGTGTTTTCTTTGATGGTCATTGGATTTTGGCTGTTGTCTTTCTTTTGGTGCTTGCTTTCACTCTGTCTTGTGTTTGTGCATGTTATTACCTCTACTGTATGTCTAAAAAGAGATGCTGGATGCACAATCTGCAGGAGAGAAAAAGGGGAACAACGCTTTGCGGGAGGGCCACAGGAAAGAGGGAGTTGGGGGGAAAGGGAGTGATGTCAAGAAACCCAGAGACAACGGAACAACAAGTGGATGCAAATCCGTGGTGAGGGCGATGTAGGAATCCTGGTAGGGCGTGATCAAGGGTGAAGGAACCAAGAGGATTTACTGAAACCCAAATGAAGACTGAGCATGGCAGTGGGCACAAGAGGGAAATGAAAGGGAATAGCAGAGCAACCTAGGAAGCACGGGCCAGTTATAGAAGTCTAAAGAAAGGCACGCACAGATGTAAATATATTTATCTGTGAGCATGGGGAAATACACCTATGTCCATATCTTTATAGGTGTCCTATTAAGGTAGCAGATGGCCTTTGGGCCTCCACTCAAGGACTCTCTCATTGCAAGAATACATTGTTCTATTACATTGGCATTCTATGATGCTCACCTTCCCGACACGTTCCCTGAAGTCTAAGCGGTTGCATAAGCAAATGTGGTCAAGAAAGCTGATGGTGCCCTGTAATCAAAAGATATGGCGTCTGAGGTCTTAAAGACCTGAAGGGTAAGCAAGCGGCCATGTAGCTCAGAAACAACAGAGCCCACATGGAATAAGCATACCAGCCTGTGCGATCACGAGGTATCAAAGGGATCAGGCATCACCAGCACAAAAAAAATCTCATTGTGAATGAGCAGGGAATGCTGGGTAGAGCCAAGGCCCATTTGCAGTACACTGGATATTCCCTTAAGTAAGGTCTTGGGGAAGAGGCAAACCTACACAGGGTACTAGACAGCTACGGTGAAACACAACTTTCCTCTAGCTCCTCAATGCTTCCTCTCCCCTCACTATCAAGATCCCAATTTTTTTTAACTTCTGGCAAAGACTTATGGTTCCTGAATACACGAAAGCACTGATGCGCATCTATTTCACAGCACAGCTGTCTTCCCAGAGGTGATCTGGACCCTAGTAAGATCACCCCATTTTGGTGGCTCAAAGCAAGTGGGCTTACAAACTTTCATTTTTCCCACTTTCCATAGTTTCCCCAGAAAACAACCGAGAAAAGGGTGGCTTTGTCTGACCTCTGGATAGACAAGGAAGAAGAATTACCATGAGGGCAAGGTCAAACAAATAGCTACTCTCCATCTTAAGATGAGTTTTTCAATTACCCCACTGCTAGGTATCCTATTTGTGACTCTGGCTCTCGTAGAGAAACAGGGGCACAGAAACTCATGTCTAAGTGAGACTCATATAAAAAGGTTAAGTGTTCATTAAGCAGACATCCGAAAGCACTGTGGTCCAAACCCACAAGTCCGACATTAACCCATTAACCCACAAGTGTAACACACATTCCAATGTCCTCCTCCATCTTTCAAAACAGACGACAAGATGCTGGCTGAAGGAGGAGAGCAGAGGCAGTGAATGTGTAAGCAGAGCAGCGTGGGCAGTGGATATGTCATCATATCTCTACACGGCTACTCCAACAGCCCGGGTTTCCTCTGGGTAGGTCCATGTGTCTTCGGCTCAGGACGTCTTGCCGGAAAGGAGCCTTGACAGCTAAAGCAGGGAACAAGCTGAGGAAGCTGCATCATGCACCCATGTTCAGAAATGAAGAGACCCAACTAGAATGGCAATGCTCAAGGAGCCATTGATCACTCCGCCCTTCATTTAACCGCACGTGTGTATCGCCCAGGTTGGCACAATCCACGAATTAAAATCACATTTGCGAACCTGGCACCCGTTCAAAATTCTTTAACCACAACATGGAATTAAGTAACATCAGGACCTTATTTCTAAAACTTATGGAATGTTCCCCCACTCAGAAAGTTTGTAAGGCAACTACTCTGTGCCATTATACGCCAAATTTTAGATATTCACTTTATCTATGGCCAACTAATATAAAAACAGTGCTCAGAGGAAACAATCATTGCTCGCCATGAAGAAATCTTCATTCCAATATGAACCATTCAAAGTCTGTGTCCATTGGCAAAATCAAAGCCGGACAGGCCGTGCATAAACTCAGCACTCTTAGGCACCAGTTCACAGTCTTCAATATCATCCTCTTGTGGGCTTGGAGTCGACCAGTGCCGGCTACCTCGCTCAGCATTCACGGGATATCCACCGGTCACCTTGCTTGTAGACCATGGGCTCTCGCCACTATTCAACAAGTTGGGCTCCTGGTACGACGTGATGAACTTTACTTGAGTCACCCTCGTGTTCTCCTTTTCAGGTAAACCAAATCCACAGGTATCCATGCCCATACGCAAGCAGTCCTTTTATTGCTGCATTTCTCCGACCTCCACACCATATGTAGATCCACGTGGACAACCAGCAAGCAATTCACCCTGCTCACAGGCTCTCTTTAACACACAGTCCCAGGGAGATGTTTTCTCCCTACTCCAAGATTTTTTTTAACTTCTGGCAAAAGCTTATGGTTCCAGAGTACACGAAAGCACTGGTGGGCATCTATTTCACTGCAAAGCTTTCTTCCCAGAGGTGGTCTAAACCCAGCTAAAGATCACCCCATTTTGGTGGCTCAAAGCAAGTGGGCTTACAAACTTTCATTTTTCCCCCTTCCCATAGTTACCCCAGTAAACAACCGAGCAAAGGGTGGCTTGGTCTGACCCCTGGATAGACAAGGAAGAAGAATTACCATGAGGGCAAGGTCAAACAAATAGCTACTCTCCATCTTACGATGAGTTTTTCCATTGCCCCACTGCTAGGTATCCTATTAGTGACTGTGGCTCTCGTAGAGACACAGGGGCACAGAAACTCATGTCTAAGTGAAACTCATATATCAAGGTTAAGTGTTCATCAAGCAGACATCCGAAAGCAGTGTGGTCCAAACCCACAAGTCCGACATTAACGCATTAACCCACATGTCTAACACCAATTGCAATGTCCTCCTCCATCTTTCAAAACAGACGACATGTTGCTGGCTGAAGAAGGAGAGCCGAGGCAGTGAATGTGTAAGCAGAGCAGCGTGGGCAGTGGATATGACAGCATATCTCTGCACGGCTACTCCAACAGCCCGGGCTTCCTCTGGGTAGGTCCATGTGTCTTCGGATTAGGGACGTATTGCAGGAAAGGAGCCTTGACAGCTAACGCAGGGAACAAGCTGAGGCAGCTGCACCATGCTCCCAGTTCAGAAATGAAGAGACCCAACTAGAATGGCAATGCTCAAGGAGCCATTGATCACTCCGCCCTTCATTTAACCGCACTTGTGTATCGCCCAGGTTGGCACAATCCACGAACTAAAACTACATTAGCAAACCTGGCACCCGTTCAAAATTCTTTAACCACAACATGGAATTAAGTAACATCAGGACCTTAATTCTAAAACTTATGGATTGTTCCACCACTCAGAAAGTTTGTAAGCCAACTACTCTGTGCCATTATACGCCAAATTTTAGATATTCACTTTATCTATGGCCCACTAATATAAAAACAGTGCTCAGAGGAAACAATCATTGCTCGCCATGAAGAAATCTTCATTCCAATAGGAACCATTCAAAGTCTGTGACCTTCGGCAAAATCAAAGCCGGACAGTCCGTGCATAACGTCAGCACTCTTAGGCACCAGTTCACAGTCTTCCTCTGGTGGGCTTCGGGTCGACCCGTGCTGGGTACCTCGCTCAGCTTTCATGGGGTGTCAACCGGTCACCTTGCTTGTATACCATGGGCTCTCGCCATTATTCAACAAGTTGGGCTCCTGAAGCGACCAGGTGAATTTACTCGAGTCACCCTCGTGTTCTCCTTTTCAGGTAAACCAAATCCACAGGTATCCGTGCCCATAAGCAAGTAGTCCTTTTATTGCTGCATTTCTCCGACCTCCACACCACATGTAGTTCCACGTGGACACCCAGGAAGCAATTCAGCCTGCTCACAGGCTCTCTTTAACACAGAGTCCCAGGGAGATGTTTTCTCCCTACTCCCAGATTTTTTTGTAACTTCTGGCATAACTTATGGTTCCTGAGTACACGAAAGCACTGGTGGGCATCCATTTTACTGCATAGCTGTCTTCCCAGAGGTGGTCTAAACCCAGCTAAAGATCACCCCATTTTGGTGGTCAGAGCAATTGGGCTTACAAACTTTCATTATTCCCACTGCCCATAGTTTCCCCAGAAAACAACCGAGTAAAGGGTGGCTTGGTCTGACCTCTGGATAGACAAGGAAGAAGAATTACCATGAGGGCAAGGTCAAACAAATAGCTACTCTCCATCTTACGATGAGTTTTTCCATAGCCCCACTGCTAGGTATCCTATTTGTCACTCTGGCTCTCGTAGAGAAACAGGGGCACAGAAACTCATGTCTAAGTGAGACTCATTTATAAAGGTTAAGTGTTCATCAAGCAGACATCTGAAAGAAGTGTGGTTCAAACCCACAAGTCCGACATTAACCCATTAACCCACATGTCTAACACCAATTGCAATGTCCTCCTCCTCCTTTCAAAACAGACGACATGTTGCCGGCTGAAGGAGGAGAGCCGAGGCAGTGAATGTGTAAGCAGAGCAGTGTGGGCAGTGAATATGTCAGCATATCTCTGCACGGCTACTCCAACAGCCCAGGCTTCCTCTGGGTAGGTCCATGTGTCTTCGGCTTAGGGACGTATTGCAGGAAAGGAGCCTTGACAGCTAGCGCAGGGAACAAGCTGAGGCAGCTGCACCCAGCTCCCAAGTTCAGAAATAAAGAGACCCAACTAGAATGGCAAGCTCAAGGAGCCATTGATCACTCCGCCCTTAATTTAACCGCACTTGTGTATCGCCCAGGTTGGCACAATCCACGAACTAAAACTACATTAGCGAAACTGGCACCCGTTCAAAATTCTTTAACCACAACATGGAATTAAGTAACATCAGGACCTTAATTCTAAAACTTATGGATTGTTCCCCCACTCAGAAAGTTTGTAAGCCAACTACTCTGTGCCATTATACGCCAAATTTTAGCTATTCACTTTATCTATGGCCCACTAATATAAAAACAGTGCTAAGAGGAAACAATCATTGCTCGCCATGAAGAAATCTTCATTCCAATAGGAACCTTTCAATGTCTGTGTCAATCCGCAATATCAAAGCCGGACATGCCATGCATGAAGTCAGCACTCTTAAGCGCCAGCATGTAGTCTCCAATATCGTCCCCTCGTGTTCTTCGGGTCGACCCGTGCCGGGGACCTCGCTCAGCCTTCACGGGGTATCCACCGGTCACCTTGCTGAAGGCCATGGGCTCTCGCCACTATTCAAAAAGCCTGGGGTACTGATGCGACGTGGTGAACTTTACTCGAATCACCCTCGTTTCTCCTTTTCTGGTAAACCAAATCCATAGGTATCCGTGCACATACGCAAGCAGTCCTTTTATTGCTGCATTTCGCCGACCTCCACACCATATGTAGATCCACGTGGACACCCAGCAAGCAATTCAGCCTGCTCACAGCCTCTCTTTAACACACAGTCCCAGGGAGATGTTTTCTCCCTACTCCCAGATTTTTTTTAACTTCTGGCAAAGACTTATGGTTCTAGAGTACAGGAAAGCACTGGTGGGCATCTATTTCACTGCATAGCTTTCTTCCCAGAGGTGATCTAAACCCAGCTAAAGATCACCCCATTTTGATGGCTCAAAGCAAGTGGGCTTACAACGTTCATTTTTTAACCTTCCCATAGTTTCCCCAGAAAACAACCGAATAAAGGGTGGCTTTGTCTGACCTCTGGATAGAAAAGAAAGAAGAATTACCATGAGGGCAAGGTCAAACATATAGCTACTCTCCATCTTAAGATGAGTTTTTCCATTGCCCCACTGCTAGGTATCCTATTTGTGACTCTGGCCCTCATAGAGAAACAGGGGCACAGAAATTCATGTCTAAGTGAGACTCATATATAAAGGTTAAGTGTTCATCAAGCAGACATCCGAAAGCAGTGTGGTTCAAAACCACAAGTCCGACATTAACCCATTAACCCACATGTCTAACACCAATTGCAATGTCCTCCTCCATCTTTCAAAACAGACAACATTTTGCTGGCTGAAGGAGGAGAGCCAAGGCAGTGAATGTGTAAGCAGAGCAGCGTGGGCAGTGGATATGTCAGCATAACTCTGCACGGCTACTCCAACAGCCCGAGCTTCCTCTGGGTAGGTCCATGTGTCTTTGGCTTAGGGACGTATTGCAGGAAAGGAGCCTTGACAGCTAACGCAGGGATCAAGCTGAGGCAGCTGCACCCTGCTCCCAAGTTCAGAAATGAAAAGACTCAACTGGAATGGCAATGCTCAAGGAGCCATTGATCACTCCGCCCTTCATTTTACCGCACGTGCGTATCGCCCAGGTTGCCACAATCCACGAACTGAATCCACATTTGCGAAACTGGAACCCGTTCAAAATTCTTTAACCCAAACATGGAATTAAGTAACATCAGGACCTTAATTCTAAAACTTACGGAATATTCCCCAAGTCAGTATGTTTGTAAGCCAACTACTCTGTGCATTTATACCCCAAATTTTACCTATCCAATTTATCTGTGACCCACTAATATAAAACCAGTGCTCAGAGGAAACCATCATTGCTCGCTATGAAGAAATCTTCATTGCAATAGGAACATTTCAAAATCTGTGCCCATGGGCAAAATCAAAGCCGGACAGACCGTGCATACATTCAGCACTCTTTTTGCACCAGTTCACAGTCCCCAATATTGCCCTCTGGTGGGCTTCGGGTCGACCCGTGCAGGCTACCTCACTCAGCCTTCACGGGGTGTCCACCGGTCACCATGCTTGTAGACCATGGGCTCTCACCACTATTCAACAAGTTGGGCTCCTGATGCGACGTGGTGAACTTTACTCGAGTCACCCTCGTGTTCTCCTTTTCAGGTAAACCAAATCCACAGGTATCCGTGCCCATATGCAAGCAGTCCTTTTATTGCTGCATTTCTCCGACCTCCACACCACATGTAGTTCCACGTGGACACCCAGGAAGCAATTCAGCCTGCTCACAGGCTCTCTTTAACACACAGTCCCAGGGAGATGTTTTCTCCCTACTCCCAGATTTTTTTTTAACTTCTGGCAAAGACTTATGGTTCCGGAATACAGGAAAGCAATGGTGGGCAACAATTTCACTGCATAGCTGTCTTCCCAGAGGTGGTCAAACCCAGCTAAAGATCACCCCATTTTGGTGGTCAAAGCAAATGGGCTTACAAACTTTCATTATTCCCCCTGCCCGTAGTTTCCCCAGAAAACAACCGAGTAAAGGGTGGCTTTGTCTGACCTCTGGATAGACAAGAAAGAAGAATTACCATGAGTGCAAAGTCAAACAAATAGCTATTCTCCATCTTAAGATGAGTTTTTCCATTGCCCCACTGCTAGGTATCCTATTTGTGACTCTGGCTCTCACAGAGAAACTGGGGCAAAGAAATTCATGTCTAAGTGAGACTCATATATAAAGGTTAAGTGTTCATCAAGCAGACATCCGAAAGCAGTGTGGTTCAAACCCACAAGTCCGACATTAACCCATTAACCCACATGTCTAACACCAATTGCAATGTCCTCCTCCATCTTTCAAAACAGACGACATGTTGCTGGCTGAAGGAGGAGAGCCGTGACAGTGAATGTGTAACAGAGCAGCGTGGGCAGTGGGTATGTCAGCATAACTCTGCACGGCTACTCCAACAGCCGGAGCTTCCTCTGGGTAGGTCCATGTGTCTTCGGCTTAGGGACGTATTGCAGGAAAGGATCCTTGATAGCTAAAGCAGGGATCAAGCTGAGGCAGCTGCACCCTGCTCCCAAGTTCAGAAATGAAGAGACTCAACTAGAATGACAATGCTCAAGGATCCATTGATCACTCCGCCCTTCATTTAAACGCACGTGTGTATCACCCAGGTTGCCACAATACACGAACTGAATCCACATTTGCGAACCTGGCACCCGTTCAAAATTCTTTAACCACAACATGGAATTAAGTAACACCAGGACCTTAATTCTAAAACTTATGGAATGTTCCCCCACTCAGAAAGTTTGTAAGCCAACTACTCCGTGCATTTATACCCCAAATTTTACCTATCCAATTTATCTGTGACCCACTAATATAAAACCAGTGCTCAGAGGAAACAATCATTGCTCGCTATGAAGAAATCTTCATTGCAATAGGAACATTTCAAAGTCTGTGCCCATGGGCAAAATCAAAGCCGGACAGGCCGTGCATACAGTCAGCACTCTTAGGCACCAGTTCACAGTCCCCAATATTGCCCTCTGGTGGGCTTCGGTTCGAGCCGTGCAGGCTACCTCACTCAGCCTTCATGGGGTGTCCACCGGTCACCTTGCTTGTAGATCATGGGCTCTCGCCACTATTCAACAAGTTGGGCTCCAGATGCGACGTGGATAACTTTACTCGAGTCACCCTTGTGTTCTCCTTTTCAGGTAAACTAAATCCACAGGTATCCGTGCCCATATGCAAGCAGTCCTTTTATTGCTGCATTTCTCCGACCTCCACACCATATGTAGATCCACGTGGACACCCAGGAAGCAATTCAGCCTGCTCACAGGCTCTCTTTAACACACAGTCCCTGGGAGATGTTTTCTCCCTACTCCCAGATTTTTTTTAACTTCTGGCAAAGACTTATGGTTCCAGAGTACAGGAAAACACTGGTGGGCATCAATTTCACTGCATAGCTGTCTTCCCAGAGGTGGTCTAAACCCAGCTAAAGATCACGCCATTTTGGTGGCTCAAAGCAAGTGGGCTTGCAAACTTTCAACTTTCCCACTTCCCATAGTTTCTCCAGAAAACAACCGAGTAAAGGGTGGCTTTGTCTGACATCTGGATAGACAAGGAAGAAGAATTACCATGAGGGCAAGGTCAAACAAATAGCTACTCTCCATCTTAAGATGAGTTTTTCCATTGCCCCACTGCTAGGTATCCTATTTGTGACTCTGGCTCTCATAGACAAACAGGGGCACAGAAACTCATGTCTAAGTGAGACTCATATATCAAGGTTAAGTGTTCATCAAGCAGACATCTGAAAGCAGTGTGGTCCAAAACCACAAGTCCAACATTAACCCATTAACCCACATGTCTAACACCAATTGCAGTTTCCTCCTCCATCTTTCAAAACAGATGACATGTTGCTGGCTGAAGGAGGAGAGCAGAGGCAGTGAATGTGTAAGCAGAGCAGCGTGGGCAGTGGATATGTCAGTATATCTCTGCACAGCTACTCCAACAGCCCGGGCTTCCTCTGGGTATGTCCATGTGTCTTCGGCTTAGGGACGTATTGCAGGAAAGGAGCCTTGGCAGCTAAAGCAGGGAACAAGGTGAGGCAGCTGCACCCTGCTCCCAAGGTCAGGAATGAAGAGACCCAACTAGAATGGCAATGCTCAAGGAGCCATTGATCACTCCGCCTTTCATTTAACCGCACATGTGTAACGCCCAGGTTGGCACAATCCACATACTAAATCCACATTTGCGAACCTGGCCCCCCTTCAAAATTCTTTAAACCCAACATGGAATTAAGTAACATCAGGACCTTAATTCTAAAACTTATGGAATGTTCCCCCACTCAGAAAGTTTGTAAGCCAACTACTCTGTGCCATTATACGCCAAATTTTAGCTATTCACTTTATATGGCCCACTAATATAAAAACAGTGCTCAGAGGAAACAATCATTGCTCGCCATGAAGAAATCTTCTTTCCAATAGGAACCATTCAAAGTCTGTGTCCATCGGCAAAATCAAAGCCGGACAGGCCGTGCATAAACTCAGCACTCTTAGGCACCAGTTCACAGTCCCCAATATTGCCCTCTGGTGGGCTTCGTGTCGAACCGTGCAGGCTACCTCACTCAGCCTTCACGGGGTGTCCACCGGTCACCATGCTTGTAGACCATGGGCTCTCGCCACTATTCAACAAGTTGGGCTCCTGATGCGACGTGGTGAACTTTACTCGAGTCACCCTCGTGTTCTCCTTTTCAGGTAAACCAAATCCACAGGTATCCGTGCCCATATGCAAGCAGTCCTTTTATTGCTGCATTTCTCCGACCTCCACACCACATGTAGTTCCACGTGGACACCCAGGAAGCAATTCAGCCTGCTCACAGGCTCTCTTTAACACACAGTCCCAGGGAGATGTTTTCTCCCTACTCCCAGATTTTTTTTTAACTTCTGGCAAAGACTTATGGTTCCGGAGTACAGGAAAGCAATGGTGGGCAACAATTTCACTGCATAGCTGTCTTCCCAGAGGTGGTCAAACCCAGCTAAAGATCACCCCATTTTGGTGGTCAAAGCAAGTGGGCTTACAAACTTTCATTATTCCCCCTGCCCGTAGTTTCCCCAGAAAACAACCGAGTAAATGGTGGCTTTGTCTGACCTCTTGATAGACAAGAAAGAAGAATTACCATGAGTGCAAAGTCAAACAAATAGCTACTCTCCATCTTAAGATGAGTTTTTCCATTGCCCCACTGCTAGGTATCCTATTTGTGACTCTGGCTCTCGTAGAGAAACAGGGCCACAGAAACTCATGTCTAAGTGAGACTCATATATAAAGGTTAAGTGTTCATCAAGCAGATTTCCGAAAGCAGTGTGGTTCAAACCCACAAGTCCGACATTAACATATTAACCCACATGTCTAACACCAATTGCAATGTCCTCCTCCATCTTTCAAAACAGACGACATGTTGCTGGCTGAAGGAGGGGAGCCGTGGCAGTGAATGTGTAACAGAGCAGCGTGGGCAGTGGGTATGTCAGCATAACTCTGCACGGCTACTCCAACAGCCGGAGCTTCCTCTGGGTAGGTCCATGTGTCTTCGGCTTAGGGACGTATTGCAGGAAAGGATCCTTGATAGCTAAAGCAGGGATCAAGCTGAGGCAGCTGCACCCTGCTCCCAAGTTCAGAAATGAAGAGACTCAACTAGAATGGCAATGCTCAAGGATCCATTGATCACTCCGCCCTTCATTTAAATGCACTTGTGTATCGCCCAGGTTGCCACAATCCACGAACTGAATCCACATTTGCGAACCTGGCACCCGTTCAAAATTCTTTAACCCAAACATGGAATTAAGTAACATCAGGACCTTAATACTAAAACTTATGGAATATTCCCCGACTCGGAATGTTTATAAGCCAACTACTCTGTGCATTTATACCCCAAATTTTACCTATCCAATTTATCTGTGACCCACTAATATAAAACCAGTGCTCAGAGGAAACAATCATTGCTCGCTATGAAGAAATCTTCATTGCAATAGGAACATTTCAAAGTCTGTGCCCATGGGCAAAATCAAAGCCGGACAGGCCGTGCATACAGTCAGCACTCTTAGGCACCAGTTCACAGTCCCCAATATTGCCCTCTGGTGGGCTTCGGTTCGACCCGTGCAGTCTACCTCACTCAGCCTTCATGGGGTGTCCACCGGTCACCTTGCTTGTAGACCATGGGCTCTCGCCACTATTCAACAAGTTGGGCTCCTGATGCGACGTGGTGAACTTTACTCGAGTCACCCTCGTGTTCTCCTTTTCAGGTAAACCAAATCCACAGGTATCCGTGCCCATATGCAAGCAGTCCATTTATTGCTGCAGTTCTCTGACCTCCAAACCACATGTAGTTCCACGTACACACAGGAAGCAATTCAGCCTGCTCACAGGCTCTCTTTAACACACAGTCCCAGGGAGATGTTTTCTTCCTACTCCCAGATTTTTTTTTTAACTTCTGGCAAAGACTTAAGGTTCCAGAGTACAGGAAAGCACTGGTGGGCATCAATTTCATTGCATAGCTGTCTTCCCAGAGGTGGTCTAAACCCAGCTAAAGATCACCCCATTTTGGTGGCTCAAAGCAAGTGGGCTTACAAACTTTTATTTTCACCACTTCCCATAGATTCCCCAGAAAGCAACCGAGTAAAGGGTGGCTTTGTCTGACCTCGGGATAGACAAGGAAGAAGAATTACCATGAGGGCTAGGTCAAACAAATAGCTACTCTCCATCTTGAGATGAGTTTTTCCATTGCCCCACTGCTAGGTAACCTATTTGTGACTCTGACTCTCGTAGACAAACAGGGGCACAGAAACTCATGTCTAAGTGAGACTCATATATCAAGGTTAAGTGTTCATCAAGCAGACATCCGAAAGCAGTGTGGTCCAAAACCACAAGTCCGACATTAACCCATTAACCCACATGTCTAACACCAATTGTAGTGTCCTCCTCCATCTTTCAAAACAGACGACATGTTGCTGGCTGAAGGAGGAGAGCAGAGGCAGTGAATGTGTAAGCGAACAGCGTGGGCAGTGGATATGTCCGTATATCTCTGCACGGCTACTCATACAGCCCGGGCTTCCTCTGGGTATGTCCATGTGTCTTCGACTCAGGGACGTATTGCAGGAAAGGAGCCTTGACAGCTAAAACAGGGAACAATGTGAGGCACCTGCACCCTGCTCCCAAGTTCAGAAATGAAGAGACCCAACTAGAATGGCAATGCTCAAGGAGACATTGATCACTCTGCCCTTCATTAAACCGCACATGTGTATCGCCCAGGTTGGCACAATCCACATACTAAATCCACATTTGCAACCTGGCCCCCCTTCAAAATTCTTTAAACCCAACATGGAATTAAGTAACATCAGGACCTTAATTCTAAAACTTATGGAATTTTCCCCCAAGCAGAAAGTTTGTAAGCCAACTACTCTGTGCCATTATACGCCAAATTTTAGCTATTCACTTTATCTATGGCCCACTAATATAAAAACCGTGCTCAGAGGAAACAATCATTGCTCGCCATGAAGAAATCTTCATTCCAATAGGAACCATTCAAAATCTGTGTCCATCGGCAAAATCAAAGCCGGACAGGCCGTGCATAAACTCAGCACTCTTAGGCACCAGTTCACAGTCTCCAATATCGTCCTCTGGTGGGCTTCGTGTCGACCCGTGCCATCTACCACGCTCAGCCTTCACGGGGTATCCACCGGTCACCTTGCTTGTAGACCATGGGTTCTCGCCACTATTCAACAAGTTGGGCTCCTGATGCGACATGGTGAACTTTACTCGAGTCCCCCTCGTGTTCTCCTTTTCAGGTAAACCAAATCCACAGGTATCCGTGCCCATATGCAAGCAGTCCTTTTATTGCTGCAGTTCTCTGACCTCCACACCACATGTAGTTCCACGTGGACACCCAGGAAGCAATTCAGCCTGCTCACAGGCTCTCTTTAACACACAGTCCCAGGGAGATGTTTTCTCCCTACTCCCAGATTTTTTTTTTAACTTCTGGCAAAGACTTAAGGTTCCAGAGTACAGGAAAGCACTGGTGGGCATCAATTTCACTGCATAGCTGTCTTCCCAGAGGTGGTCTAAACCCAGCTAAAGATCACCCCATTTTGGTGGCTCAAAGCAAGTGGGCTTACAAACTTTCATTTTCACCACTTCCCATAGTTTCCCCAGAAAGCAACCGAGTAAAGGGTGGCTTTGTCTGACCTCGGGATAGACAAGGAAGAAGAATTACCATGAGGGCTAGGTCAAACAAATAGCTACTCTCCATCTTGAGATGAGTTTTTCCATTGCCCCACTGCTAGGTAACCTATATGTGACTCTGGCTCTCTTAGACAAACAGGGGCACAGAAACTCATGTCTAAGTGAGACTCATATATCAAGGTTAAGTGTTTATCAAGCAGACATCCGAAAGCAGTGTGGTCCAAAACCACAAGTCCAACATTAACCCATTTACCCACATGTGTAACACCAATTGCAGTGTCCTCCTCCATCTTTCAAAACAGACCACATGTTGCTGGCTGCAGGAGGAGTGCAGAGGCAATGAATGTGTAAGCAGAGCAGCGTGGGCAGTGGATTTGTCAGCATAACTCTGCACGGCTACTCCAACAGCCCGAGCTTCCTCTGGGTATGTCCATGTGTCTTCGGCTTAGGAACGTATTGCAGGACAGGAGCCTTGACAGCTAAAGCAGGGAACAAGGTGAGGCAGCTGCACCCTGCTCCCAAGTTCAGAAATGAAGAGACCCAACTAGAATGGCAATGCTCAAGGAGCCATTAATCACTCCGCCTTTCATTTAACCGCACATGTGTATCGCCCAGGTTGGCACAATCCACATACTAAATCCACATTTGTGAACCTGGCCCCCCTTCAAAATTCTTTAAACCCAACATGGAATTAAGTAACATCAGGACCTTAATTCTAAAACTTATGGAATGTTCCACCACTCAGAAAGTTTGTAAGCCAACTACTCTGTGCCATTATACGACAAATTTTAGCTATTCACTTTATCTATGGCCCACTAATATAAAAACAGTGCTCAGAGGTAACAATCATTGCTCGCCATGAAGAAATCTTCATTCCAATAGGAACCATTCAAAATCTGTGTCCATCGGCAAAATCAAAACCGGACAGGCCGTGCATAAACTCAGCACTCTTAGGCACCAATTCACAGTCTCCAATATCGTCCTCTGGTGGGCTTCGTGTCGACCTGTGCCAGCTACCTCGCTCAGCCTCACGGGGTATCCACCGGTCACCTTGCTTGTAGACCATGGGTTCTCGCCACTATTCAACAAGTTGGGCTCCTGATGCGACATGGTGAACTTTACTCCGGTCACCCTCATGTTCTCCTTTTCAGGTAAACCAAATCCACAGGTATCCGTGCCCATATGCAAGCAGTCCTTTTATTGCTGCATTTCTCCGACCTCCACACCATATGTAGTTCCACGTGGACACCCAGGAAGCAATTCAGCCTGCTCACAGGCTCTCTTTAACACACAGTCCCAGGGAGATGTTTTCTCCCTACTCCCAGATTTTTTTTTTTTAATTCTGGCAAAGACTTATGGTTCCGGAGTACAGGAAAGCAATGGTGGGCAACAATTTCACTGCATAGCTGTCTTCCCAGAGGTGGTCAAACCCAGCTAAAGATCACCCCATTTTGGTGGTCAAAGCAAATGGGCTTACAAACTTTCATTATTCCCCCTGCCCGTAGTTTCCCCAGAAAACAACCGAGTAAAGGGTGGCTTTGTCTGACCTCTGGATAGACAAGAAAGAAGAATTACCATGAGTGCAAAGTCAAACAAATAGCTATTCTCCATCTTAAGATGAGTTTTTCCATTGCCCCACTGCTAGGTATCCTATTTGTGACTCTGGCCCTCATAGAGAAACAGGGGCACAGAAATTCATGTCTAAGTGAGACTCATATATAAAGGTTAATTATTCATCAAGCAGACATCCGAAAGCAGTGTGGTTCAAACCCACAATTCCGACATTAACCCATTAACCCACATGTCTAACACCAATTGCAATGTCCTCCTCCATCTTTCAAAACAGACGACATGTTGCTGGCTGAAGGAGGAGAGCCGTGGGAGTGAATGTGTAACATAGCAGCGTGGGCAGTGGGTATGTCAGCATAACTCTGCACGGCTACTCCAACAGCCGGAGCTTCCTCTGGGTAGGTCCATGTGTCTTCGGCTTAGGGACGTATTGCAGGAAAGGATCCTTGATAGCTAAAGCAGGGATCAAGCTGAGGCAGCTGCACCCTGCTCCCAAGTTCAGAAATGAAGAGACTCAACTAGAATGGCAATGCTCAAGGATCCATTGATCACTCCGCCCTTCATTTAAACGCACGTGTGTATCGCCCAGGTTGCCACAATACACGAACTGAATCCACATTTGCGAACCTGGCACCCGTTCAAAATTCTTTAACCCAAACATGGAATTAAGTAACACCAGGACCTTAATTCTAAAACTTATGGAATGTTCCCCCACTCAGAAAGTTTGTAAGCCAACTACTCCGTGCATTTATACCCCAAATTTTACCTATCCAATTTATCTGTGACCCACTAATATAAAACCAGTGCTCAGAGGAAACAATCATTGCTCGCTATGAAGAAATCTTCATTGCAATAGGAACATTTCAAAGTCTGTGCCCATGGGCAAAATCAAAGCCGGACAGGCCGTGCATACAGTCAGCACTCTTAGGCACCAGTTCACAGTCCCCAATATTGCCCTCTGGTGGGCTTCGGTTCGACCCGTGCAGGCTACCTCACTCAGCCTTCATGGGGTGTCCACCGGTCACCTTGCTTGTAGACCATGGGCTCTCGCCACTATTCAACAAGTTGGGCTCCAGATGCGACGTGGATAACTTTACTCGAGTCACCCTTGTGTTCTCCTTTTCAGGTAAACTAAATCCACAGGTATCCGTGCCCATATGCAAGCAGTCCTTTTATTGCTGCATTTCTCCGACCTCCACACCATATGTAGATCCACGTGGACACCCAGGAAGCAATTCAGCCTGCTCACAGGCTCTCTTTAACACACAGTCCCTGGGAGATGTTTTCTCCCTACTCCCAGATTTTTTTTAACTTCTGGCAAAGACTTATGGTTCCAGAGTACAGGAAAACACTGGTGGGCATCAATTTCACTGCATAGCTGTCTTCCCAGAGGTGGTCTAAACCCAGCTAAAGATCACGCCATTTTGGTGGCTCAAAGCAAGTGGGCTTGCAAACTTTCAACTTTCCCACTTCCCATAGTTTCTCCAGAAAACAACCGAGTAAAGGGTGGCTTTGTCTGACATCTGGATAGACAAGGAAGAAGAATTACCATGAGGGCAAGGTCAAACAAATAGCTACTCTCCATCTTAAGATGAGTTTTTCCATTGCCCCACTGCTAGGTATCCTATTTGTGACTCTGGATCTCATAGACAAACAGGGGCACAGAAACTCATGTCTAAGTGAGACTCATATATCAAGGTTAAGTGTTCATCAAGCAGACATCTGAAAGCAGTGTGGTCCAAAACCACAAGTCCAACATTAACCCATTAACCCACATGTCTAACACCAATTGCAGTTTCCTCCTCCATCTTTCAAAACAGACCACATGTTGCTGGCTGCAGGAGGAGTGCAGAGGCAATGAATGTGTAAGCAGAGCAGCGTGGGCAGTGGATTTGTCAGCATAACTCTGCACGGCTACTCCAACAGCCCGAGCTTCCTCTGGGTATGTCCATGTGTCTTCGGCTTAGGAACGTATTGCAGGACAGGAGCCTTGACAGCTAAAGCAGGGAACAAGGTGAGGCAGCTGCACCCTGCTCCCAAGTTCAGAAATGAAGAGACCCAACTAGAATGGCAATGCTCAAGGAGCCATTAATCACTCCGCCTTTCATTTAACCGCACATGTGTATCGCCCAGGTTGGCACAATCCACATACTAAATCCACATTTGTGAACCTGGCCCCCCTTCAAAATTCTTTAAACCCAACATGGAATTAAGTAACATCAGGACCTTAATTCTAAAACTTATGGAATGTTCCACCACTCAGAAAGTTTGTAAGCCAACTACTCTGTGCCATTATACGACAAATTTTAGCTATTCACTTTATCTATGGCCCACTAATATAAAAACAGTGCTCAGAGGTAACAATCATTGCTCGCCATGAAGAAATCTTCATTCCAATAGGAACCATTCAAAATCTGTGTCCATCGGCAAAATCAAAACCGGACAGGCCGTGCATAAACTCAGCACTCTTAGGCACCAATTCACAGTCTCCAATATCGTCCTCTGGTGGGCTTCGTGTCGACCTGTGCCAGCTACCTCGCTCAGCCTCACGGGGTATCCACCGGTCACCTTGCTTGTAGACCATGGGTTCTCGCCACTATTCAACAAGTTGGGCTCCTGATGCGACATGGTGAACTTTACTCCGGTCACCCTCATGTTCTCCTTTTCAGGTAAACCAAATCCACAGGTATCCGTGCCCATATGCAAGCAGTCCTTTTATTGCTGCATTTCTCCGACCTCCACACCACATGTAGTTCCACGTGGACACCCAGGAAGCAATTCAGCCTGCTCACAGGCTCTCTTTAACACACAGTCCCAGGGAGATGTTTTCTCCCTACTCCCAGATTTTTTTTTTTTTAATTCTGGCAAAGACTTATGGTTCCGGAGTACAGGAAAGCAATGGTGGGCAACAATTTCACTGCATAGCTGTCTTCCCAGAGGTGGTCAAACCCAGCTAAAGATCACCCCATTTTGGTGGTCAAAGCAAATGGGCTTACAAACTTTCATTATTCCCCCTGCCCGTAGTTTCCCCAGAAAACAACCGAGTAAAGGGTGGCTTTGTCTGACCTCTGGATAGACAAGAAAGAAGAATTACCATGAGTGCAAAGTCAAACAAATAGCTATTCTCCATCTTAAGATGAGTTTTTCCATTGCCCCACTGCTAGGTATCCTATTTGTGACTCTGGCCCTCATAGAGAAACAGGGGCACAGAAATTCATGTCTAAGTGAGACTCATATATAAAGGTTAATTATTCATCAAGCAGACATCCGAAAGCAGTGTGGTTCAAACCCACAATTCCGACATTAACCCATTAACCCACATGTCTAACACCAATTGCAATGTCCTCCTCCATCTTTCAAAACAGACGACATGTTGCTGGCTGAAGGAGGAGAGCCGTGGGAGTGAATGTGTAACATAGCAGCGTGGGCAGTGGGTATGTCAGCATAACTCTGCACGGCTACTCCAACAGCCGGAGCTTCCTCTGGGTAGGTCCATGTGTCTTCGGCTTAGGGACGTATTGCAGGAAAGGATCCTTGATAGCTAAAGCAGGGATCAAGCTGAGGCAGCTGCACCCTGCTCCCAAGTTCAGAAATGAAGAGACTCAACTAGAATGGCAATGCTCAAGGATCCATTGATCACTCCGCCCTTCATTTAAACGCACGTGTGTATCGCCCAGGTTGCCACAATACACGAACTGAATCCACATTTGCGAACCTGGCACCCGTTCAAAATTCTTTAACCCAAACATGGAATTAAGTAACACCAGGACCTTAATTCTAAAACTTATGGAATGTTCCCCCACTCAGAAAGTTTGTAAGCCAACTACTCCGTGCATTTATACCCCAAATTTTACCTATCCAATTTATCTGTGACCCACTAATATAAAACCAGTGCTCAGAGGAAACAATCATTGCTCGCTATGAAGAAATCTTCATTGCAATAGGAACATTTCAAAGTCTGTGCCCATGGGCAAAATCAAAGCCGGACAGGCCGTGCATACAGTCAGCACTCTTAGGCACCAGTTCACAGTCCCCAATATTGCCCTCTGGTGGGCTTCGGTTCGACCCGTGCAGGCTACCTCACTCAGCCTTCATGGGGTGTCCACCGGTCACCTTGCTTGTAGACCATGGGCTCTCGCCACTATTCAACAAGTTGGGCTCCAGATGCGACGTGGATAACTTTACTCGAGTCACCCTTGTGTTCTCCTTTTCAGGTAAACTAAATCCACAGGTATCCGTGCCCATATGCAAGCAGTCCTTTTATTGCTGCATTTCTCCGACCTCCACACCATATGTAGATCCACGTGGACACCCAGGAAGCAATTCAGCCTGCTCACAGGCTCTCTTTAACACACAGTCCCTGGGAGATGTTTTCTCCCTACTCCCAGATTTTTTTTAACTTCTGGCAAAGACTTATGGTTCCAGAGTACAGGAAAACACTGGTGGGCATCAATTTCACTGCATAGCTGTCTTCCCAGAGGTGGTCTAAACCCAGCTAAAGATCACGCCATTTTGGTGGCTCAAAGCAAGTGGGCTTGCAAACTTTCAACTTTCCCACTTCCCATAGTTTCTCCAGAAAACAACCGAGTAAAGGGTGGCTTTGTCTGACATCTGGATAGACAAGGAAGAAGAATTACCATGAGGGCAAGGTCAAACAAATAGCTACTCTCCATCTTAAGATGAGTTTTTCCATTGCCCCACTGCTAGGTATCCTATTTGTGACTCTGGATCTCATAGACAAACAGGGGCACAGAAACTCATGTCTAAGTGAGACTCATATATCAAGGTTAAGTGTTCATCAAGCAGACATCTGAAAGCAGTGTGGTCCAAAACCACAAGTCCAACATTAACCCATTAACCCACATGTCTAACACCAATTGCAGTTTCCTCCTCCATCTTTCAAAACAGATGACATGTTGCTGGCTGAAGGAGGAGAGCAGAGGCAGTGAATGTGTAAGCAGAGCAGCGTGGGCAGTGGATATGTCAGTATATCTCTGCACAGCTACTCCAACAGCCCGGGCTTCCTCTGGGTATGTCCATGTGTCTTCGGCTTAGGGACGTATTGCAGGAAAGGAGCTTTGACAGCTAAAGCAGGGAACAAGGTGAGGCAGCTGCACCCTGCTCCCAAGGTCAGAAATGAAGAGACCCAACTAGAATGGCAATGCTCAAGGAGCCATTGATCACTCCGCCTTTCATTTAACCGCACATGTGTAACGCCCAGGTTGGCACAATCCACATACTAAATCCACATTTGCGAACCTGGCCCCCCTTCAAAATTCTTTAAACCCAACATGGAATTAAGTAACATCAGGACCTTAATTCTAAACCTTATGTAATGTTCCCCCACTCGGAAAGTTTGTAAGCCAACTACACTGTGCCATTATACGCCATATTTTAGCTATTCACTTTATCTATGGCCCACTAATATAAAGCCGGTGCTCAGAGGAAACAATCATTGCTCGCTATGAAGAAATCTTCATTCCAATAGGAACCATTCAATGTCTGTGTTCATTGGCAAAATCAAAGCCAGACAGGCTGTGCATAAAATCAGCATTCTTGGGCACCAGTTCACAGTTCCCAATATAGCCCTATGGTGGGCTTCTGGTCGACCCGTTCTGGCTACCTCGCTCAGCCTTCACAGGGTGTCCACTGGTCACCTTACTTTTAGTCCATGGGCTCTCGCCACTATTTAACATGTTGGGCTCCTGATGCGACGTGGTGAACTTTACTCGAATCACCCTTGTGTTCTCCTTTTCAGGTAAACCAAATCCACAGGTATCCGTACCCATATGCAAGCAGTCCTTTTATTGCTGCATTTCTCCAACGTCCACACCATATGTAGATCCACGTGGACACCCAGGAAGCAATTCAGCCTGCTCACAGGCTCTCTTTAACACACAGTCTCAGGGAGATGTTTTCTCCCTAATCCCAGATTTTTTTTATCTTCTGGCCAAGTCTTATGGTTCCTGAGTACACCAAAGCACTGGTGGGCATCTATTTCACTGCATACCTGTCTTCCCAAAGGTGGTCAAAACCCAGCTAAAGATCACCCCATTTTGGTGGCTCAAGGCAAGTGGGCTTACAAACTTTCATTTCTCCCACTTCCCATAGTTTCCCCAGAAAACAACTGAGTAAAGGGTATCTTTGTCTGACGCCTGGATAGACAGGGAAAAAGAATTACCATGAGGGCAAGGTCAAACAAATAGCTACTCTCCATCTTAAGATGAGTTTTTCCATTGCCCCACCGCTAGGTATCCTATTTGTGACTCTGGCTCTCATAGAGAAACAGGGACACAGAAACTCATGTCTAAGTGAGACTCATATATCAAGGTTAAGTGTTCCTCAAGCAGACATCCGAAAGCAGTGTGGTCCAAACCCACAAGTCCATCTCCAATTGCAATGTCTTCCTCCTTCTTTCAAAACAGACGACATGTTGCTGGCTGAAGGAGGTGAGCAGAGGCAGTGAATGTTTAAGCAGAGCAGCGTAGGCAGTGGATATGTCAGCATATCTCTGCACGGCTACTCCAACAACCCGGGCTTCCTTTGGGTAAGTACATGTGTCTTCGGCTCAGGGACATCTTGCCAAAGAGGAACCTTGACAGCTAAAGTAGAGAACAAGCTGAAGCAGCTGCACCCTGCTCCCAAGTTCAGAAAAGAAGAGACCCAACTAGAATGGCAATGTTCAAGAAGCCATTGATCACTCCGCCCTTCATTTTACCGCACGTGTGTATCGCCCAGGTTGGCACAATCCACATTTGTGAATCTGGCAGCCGTTCAAAATTCTTTAACCCCAACATGGAATTAAGCAACATCAGGACCTTAATTCTAAACCTTATGGAATGTTCCCCCACTCGGAAAGTTTGTAAGCCAACTATTCTTTGTCTTTATACGCCAAATTTTAGCTATTCACTTTATCTATGGCCCAAAATATAAAACAAGTGCTCAGAGGAAACAATTATTGCTCGCCATGAAGAAAATTTCATTTCAATAGGAACCTTTCAAAGTCTGTGTCCATCGGCAAAATCAAAGCCAGACAGGTTGTGCATAAAGTCAGCACTCTAGGCACCAGTTCAATGTCCCCAATATAGCCCTCTGTTGGGCTTTGGGTCGACCTGTGCCAGCTACTTCGCTCAGCCTTCATGGGTTATCCACTGGTCACCTTGCTTGTAAACAATGGGCTCTCGCCACTATTCAACAAATGGGCTCCTGATGCACATGGTGAACTTTACTCGAGTCACCCTCGTGTTCTTTTCAGGTAAACCAAATCCACAGGTATCCGTGCCCATACGCAAGCAGTCCTTTTATTGCTGCATTTCTCCGACTTACACTCCATATGTAGATCTCCCTGGTCACCCAGAAAGCAATTCAGCCGGCTCACAGTCTCTCTTTAACACACAGTCCCTGGGAGATGTTTTCTCCCTACTCCCAGATTTTTTTTTAACTTTTGGCAAAGACTTATGGTTCCTGAGTTCACGAAAGCACTGATGTGCATCTATTTCACAGCACAGCTGTCTTCCAAGTGGTGGTCTAAACCCAGCTAAAGATAACCCCATTTTGGTGGCTCAAAGCAAGTGGGCTCAAAATATTTCATTTTTCCTACTACCCATAGTTTCCCCAGAAAACAACCGAGTAAAGGGTGGCTTTGTCTGACCTCTGGATAGACAAGGAAGAAGAATTACCACAAGGGCAAGGTCAAACAAATAGCTACTCTCCATCTTAAGATGAGTTTTTCCATTGCCCTACTGCAAAGTATCCTATTTGTAACTCTGGCTCTCATAGAGAAACTGGGGCACAGAAACTCATGTCTAATTGAGACTCATATATCAAGGTTAAGTGTTCATCAAGCAGACATCCGAGAGCAGTGTGGTTCAAACCCACAAGTCCGACAATAACCCATTAACCCACATGTCCAAAACCAATTGCATTATCCTCCTCCATCTTTCAAAACACACGACATGTTTCTGGCTGAAGGAGGAGAGCCACGACAGAGAATGTGTAAGCAGAGCAACATGGGCAGTGCATATGTCAGCATAACTCTGCACGGCTACTCCAACAACCCGGGATTCCTCTGGGTAGGTCCACGTGTCTTCGGCTCAGGAAGGTCTTGCCGGAAAGTAGCCTTGACAGCTAAAGCAGGGAACAAGCTGAGGCAGCTGCACCCTGCTCCCACGTTCAGAAATGAAGAGACCCAACTAGAATTGCAATGCTCAAGGAGCCATTGATCCCTCCACCCTTCATTTAACTGCACTTGTGTATCACGCAGGTTGGCACAATCCACGAACTAAATCCACATTTGCGAACCAGGCACCCGTTCAAAATTCTTTAACCCCAACATGGAATTAAGTTACATCAGACCTTAATTCTAAAACTTATTGAATGTTTCCCCACTCAGAAAGTTTGTAAGCCAACTACTCTGTGCCTTTATATGCCAAATTTTAGCTATCCACTTTATCTATGGCCCACTAATATAAAACCAGTGTTCAGAGGAAACAATCATTGTTCGCTATGAAGAAATCTTCATTCCAATAGGAACCATTCAAAGTCTGTGTCCATCGGCAAAATCAAAGCCGGACAGGCCGTGCATAAAATCAGCACTCTTAGGCACCAGGTTCACAGTCTCCAATATCGCCCTATATGGGCTTCGGGTCGACCCGTGCCAGTTACCTCACTCAGCCTCCACGGGGTGTCCACTCGTCTTCTTGCTTGTAGACCATGTGCTCACGCCAATGTTCAACAAGCCTGGGCTCCTGATGCGACGTGGTGAACTTTAGTCGAATCACCCTCTTTTTCTCCTTTTCAGGTAAACCAAATCCACAGGTATCTGGGCCCATACACAAGCAGTCCTTTTATTGCTGCATTTCTCCGACCTCCACTCCATATGAAGATCCACGTGGTCACCCAGCAAGCAATTCAGCCTGCTCACAGGCTCTCTTTAACACACAGTCCAGGGAGATGTTTTCTCCCTACTCTCAGATTTTATTTTAACTTCTGGCAAAGGCTTATGGTTCCTTAGTACACGAAAGCACTGGTGGGCATCTAATTCACTGAACAGCTGTCTTCCCAGAGGTGGTCTAAACCCAGCTAAAGATCACCCAATTTTGGTGGCTCTAAGCATTTGGGCTTACAAACTTTCATTTTCCCCCTTCCCATAGTTACCCCAGTAAACAACCGAGCAAAGGGTGGCTTGGTCTGACCCCTAATAGACAAGGAAGAAGAATTACCATGAGGGCAAGGTCAAACAAATAGCTACTGTCCATCTTAAGATGAGTTTTTCCATTGCCCCACTGCTAGGTATCCTATTAGTGACTGTGGCTCTCGTAGAGACAGAGGGGCACAGAAACTCATGTCTAAGTGAGACTCATATATAAAGGTTAAGTGTTCATCAAGCAGACATCCGAAAGCAGTGTGGTCCAAACCCACAAGTCCGACATTAACGCATTAACCCACATGTCTAACACCAATTGCAATGTCCTCCTCCATCTTTCAAAACAGACGACATGTTGCCGGCTGAAGGAGGAGAGCCGAGGCAGTGAATGTGTAAGCAGAGCAGTGTGGGCAGTGAACATGTCAGCATATCTCTGCACGGCTACTCCAACAGCCAGGGCTTCCTCTGGGTAGGTCCATGTGTCTTCGGCTTAGGGACGTACTGCAGGAAAGGAGCCATGACAGCTAACGCAGGGAACAAGCTGAGGCAGCTGCACCATGCTCCCAGTTCAGAAATGAAGAGACCCAACTAGAATGGTAATGCTCAAGGAGCCATTGATCACTCCAACCTTCATTTAACCGTACGTGTGTATCGCCCTAGTTGGCACAATCCACGAACTAAAACCACATTTGCGAACCTGGCACCCGTTCAAAATTCTTTAACCACAACATGGAATTAAGTAACATCAGGACCTTAATTCTAAAACTTATGGATTGTTCCCCCACTCAGAAAGTTTGTAAGCCAACTACTCTGTGCCTTTATACGCCAAATTTTAGCTATTCACTTTATCTATGGCCCACTAATATAAAAACAGTGCTCAGAGGAAACAATCATTGCTCGCCATGAAGAAATCTTCATTCCAATAGGAACCATTCAAAGACTGTGTCCATTGGCAAAATCAAAGCCGGACAGGCCATGCATAAATTCAGCACTCTTAGGCACCAGTTCACAGTCTCCAATATCGTCCTCTGGTGGGCTTTGGGTTGACCCGTGCTGGCTAACTCGCTCAGCCTTCATGGGGTGTCAACCGGTCACCTTGCTTGTAGACCATGGGCTCTCGCCATCAAGCAGACATCCGAAAGCAGTGTGGTTCAAACCCACATGTCCGACACTAACACATTAACCCACATGTCTAACACCAATTGAAATGTCCTCCTCCATCATTCAAAACACACGTCATGTTGCTGGCTGAAGGAGGAGAGCCGAGGCAGTGAATGTGTAAGCAGAGCAGCGTGGGCAGTGGATATGTCAGCATAACTCTGCACGGCTACTCCAACAGCCCGGGCTTCCTCTGGGTATGTCCATGTGTCTTCGGCTTAGGGACGTATTGCAGGAAAGGAGCCTTGACAGCTAACGCAGGGATCAAGCTGAGGCAGCTGCACCCTGCTCCCAAGTTCAGAAATGAAAAGACTCAACTAGAATGGCAATGCTCAATGAGCCATTGATCACTCCGCCCTTCATTTAACCGCACGTGCGTATCGCCCAGGTTGCCACAATCCACGAACTGAATCCACATTTGCGAAACAGGAAACCGTTCAAAATTCTTTAACCGAAACATGGAATTAAGTAACATTAGGACCTTAATTCTAAAACTTATGGAATATTCCCCGAGTCAGTATGTTTGTAAGCCAACTACTCTGTGCATTTATACCCCAAATTTTACCAATCCAATTTATCTGTAACCCACTAATATAAAACCAGTGCTCAGAGGAATCAATCATTGCTCGCTATGAAGAAATCATCATTGCAATAGGAACATTTCAAAGTCTGTGCCTATGGGCAAAATCAAAGCCGGACAGGACGTGCATACAGTCAGCACTCTTAGGCACCAGTTCACAGTCCCCAATATTGCCCTCTGGTGGGCTTCGTGTCGACCCGTGCAGGCTACCTCACTCAGCCTTCACGGGGTGTCCACCGGTCACCTTGCTTGTAGACCATGGGCTCTCGCCACTATTCAACAAGTTGGGCTCCTGATGCGACGTGGTGAACTTTACTCGAGTCACACTCGTGTTCTCTTTTTCAGGTAAACCAAATCCACAGGTATCCGTGCCCATATGGAAGCAGTCCGTTTATTGCTGCATTTCTCCGACCTCCACACCACATGTAGTTCCACGTGGACACCCAGGAAGCAATTCAGCCTGCTCACAGGCTCTCTTTAACACACAGTCCCTGGGAGATGTTTTCTCCCTACTCCCAGATTTTTTTTTAACTTCTGGCAAAGACTTATGGTTCCTGAGTACACGAAAGCACTGGTGGGCATCAATTTCACTGCATAGCTGTCTTCCCAGAGGTGGTCTAAACCCAGCTAAAGATCACCCCATTTTGGTGGCTCAAAGCAAGTGGGCTTACAAACGTTCATTTTCACCACTTCCCATAATTTCCCCAGAAAACAACCGAGTAAAGGGTGGCTTGGTCTGACCTCTGGATAGACAAGGAAGAAGAATTACCATGAGGACAAATTCAAACAAATAGCTACTCTCCATCTTAAGATGAGTTTTTCCATTGCCCCACTGCTAGGTATCCTCTTTGTGACTCTGGCTCTCATAGAGAAACAGGGGCACAGAAACACATGTCTAAGTGAGACTCATATATCAAGGTTAAGTGTTCATCAAGCAGATATCCGAAAGCAGTGTGGTCCAATACAACAAGTCCAACATTAACCCATTAACCCACATGTCTAACACCAATTGCAATGTTCTTCTCCATCTTTCAAAACAGACGACATGTTGCTGGCTGAAGGAGGAGAGCCGAGGCAGTGACTGGGTAAGCAGAGCAGCGTGGGCAGTGGATATGTCAGTATATCTCTGCACGGCTACTCAAACAGCCCGGGCTTCCTCTCGGTATGTCCATGTGTCTTCGGCTTAGGGACGTATTGCAGGAAAGGTGCCTTGACAGCTAACTCAGGGAACAAGGTGAGGCAGCTGCACCCTGCTCCCAAGTTCAGAAATGAAGAGACCCAACTAGAATGGCAATGCTTAAGGAGCCATTGATCACTCCGCCCTTCATTTAACCGCACATGTGTATCGCCCAGGTTGGCACAATCCACATACTAAATCCATATTTGTGGACCTGGCCCCCCTTCAAAATTCTTTAAACCCAACATGGAATTAAGTAACATCAGGACCTTAATTCTAAAACTTATGGAATGTTCCCCCACTCAGAAAGTTTGTAAGCCAACTACTCTGTGCCATTATATGCCAAATTTTAGCTATTCACTTTATCTATGGCCCACTAATATAAAAATAGTGCTCAGAGGAAACAATCATTGCTCGCCATGAAGAAATCTTCATTCCAATAGGAACCATTCAAAGTCTGTGTCCATCGGCAAAATCAAAGCCAGACAGGCCGTGCATAAACTCAGCACTCTTAGGCACCAGTTCACAGTCTCCAATATCGTCTTCTGGTGGGCTTCGGGTCGACCCGTGCCAGCTACCTCGCTCAGCCTTCACGGGGTATCCACCGGTCACCTTGCTTGTAGACCATGGTCTCTCGCCACTATTCAACAAGTTGGGCTTCTGATGCGACGTGGTGAACTTTACTCGAGTCACCCTCGTGTTCTCCTTTTCAGGTAAACCAAATCCACAGGTATCCGTGCCCATATGGAAGCAGTCCTTTTATTGCTGCATTTCTCCAACCTCCACACAACATGTAGTTCCACATGGACACCCAGGAAGCAATTCAGCCTGCTCACAGGCTCTCTTTAACACAGAGTCCCAGGGAGATGTTTTCTCCCTACTCCCAGATTTTTTTTTAACTTCTGGCAAAGACTTATGGTTCCTGAGTACACGAAAGCACTGGTGGGCATCAATTTCACTGCATAGCTGTCTTCCCAGAGGTGGTCTAAACCCAGCTAAAGATCACCCCATTTTGGTGGCTCAAAGCAAGTGGGCTTACAAACTTTCATTTTCACCACTTCCCATAGTTTCCCCATAAAACAACCGAGTAAAGGGTTGCTTGATCTGACCTCTGGATAGACAAGGAAGAAGAATTACCATGAGGACAAAGTCAAACAAATAGCTACTCTCCATCTTAAGATGAGTTTTTCCATTGACCCACTGCTAGGTATCCTCTTTGTGACTCTGGCTCTCTTAGAGAAACAGGGGCACAGAAACACATGTCTAAGTGAGACTCATATATCAAGATTAAGTGTTCATCAAGCAGACATCCGAAAGCAGTGTGGTCCAATACAACAAGTCCAACATTAACCTATTAACCCACATGTCTAACACCAATTGCAATGTCCTTCTCCATCTTTCACAACAGACGACATGTTGCTGGCTGAAGGAGGAGAGCCGAGGCAGTGAATGTGTAAGCAGAGCAGCGTGGGCAGTGGATATGTCAGTATATCTCTGCACGGCTTCTCAAACAGCCCGGGCTTCCTCTCGGTATGTCCATGTGTCTTCGGCTTAGGGACGTATTGCAGGAAAGGTGCCTTGACAGCTAACGCAGGGAACAAGGTGAGGCAGCTGCACCCTGCTCCCAAGTTCAGAAATGAAGAGACCCAACTAGAATGGCAATGCTCAAGGAGCCATTGATCACTCTGCCCTTTATTTAACCGCACATGCGTATCGCCCAGGTTGGCACAATCCACATACTAAATCCATATTTGCGAACCTGGCCCCCCTTCAAAATTCTTTAAACCCAACATGGAATTAAGTAACATCAGGACCTTAATTCTAAAACTTATGGAATGTGCCCCCACTCAGAAAGTTTGTAAGCCAACTACTCTGTGCCATTATACGCCAAATTTTAGCTATTCACTTTATCTATGGCCCACTAATATAAAAACAGTGCTCAGAGGAAACAATCATTGCTCGCCATGAAGAAATCTTCATTCCAATAGGAACCATTCAAAGTCTGTGTCCATCGGCAAAATCAAAGCCGGACAGGCCGTGCATAAACTCAGCACTTTTAGGCACCAGTTCACAGTCCCCAATATCGTCTTCTGGTGGGCTTCGGGTCGACCCGTGCCAGCTATCTCGCTCAGCCTTCGCGGGGTATCCACCGGTCACCTTGCTTGTAGACCATGGGCCCTCGCCACTATTCAACAAGTTGGGCTCCTGATGCGACGTGGTGAACTTTACTCGAGTCACCCTCGTGTTCTCCTTTTCAGGTAAACCAAATCCACAGGTATCCGTGCCCATATGCAAGCAGTCCTTTTATTGCTGCATTTCTCCGACCTCCACACCACATATAGTTCCACGTGGACACCCAGGAAGCAATTCAGCCTGCTCACAGACTATCTTTAACACAGGGTCCCATGGAGATGTTTTCTCCCTACTCCCAGATTTTTTTTTAACTTCTGGCAAAGACTTATGGTTCCTGAGTACATGAAAGCACTGGTGGGCATCAATTTCACTGCATAGCTGTCTTCCCAGAGGTGGTCTAAACCCAGCTAAAGATCACCCCATTTTGGTGGCTCAAAGCAAGTGGGCTTACAAACTTTCATTTTCACCACTTCCCATAGTTTCCCCAGAAAACAACCGAGTAAAGGGTGGCTTGGTCTGACCTCTGGATAGACAAGGAAGAAGAATTACCATGAGGACAAGGTCAAACAAATAGCTACTCTCCATCTTAAGATGAGTTTTTCCATTGCCCCACTGCTAGGTATCCTCTTTGTGTCTCTGACTCTCGTAGACAAAGAGGGGCACAGAAACTCATGTCTAAGTGAGACTCATATATCAATGTTAAGTGTTCATCAAGCAGACATCCGAAAGCAGTATGGTCCAAAACCACAAGTCCAACATTAACCCATTTACCCACATGTGTAAAACCAATTGCAGTGTCCTCCTCCATCTTTCAAAACAGACGACATGTTGCTGGATGAAGGAGGAGTGCAGAGGCAATGAATGTGTAAGCAGAGCAGCGTGGGGAGTGGATATGTCAGCATAACTCTGCACGGCTACTCCAACAGCCCGAGCTTCCTCTGGGTATGTCCATGTGTCTTCGACTCAGGGACGTATTGCAGGAAAGGAGCCTTGACAGCTAAAGCAGGGAACAAGGTGAGGCAGCTGCACCCTGCTCCCAAGTTCAGAAATGAAGAGACCCAACTAGAATGGCAATGCTCAAGGAGCCATTGATCACTCCGCCCTTCATTTAACCGCACATGTGTATCGCCCAGGTTGGCACAATCCACATACTAAATCCACATTTGAGAACTTGGCCCCCCTGAAAATTCTTTAAATCCAACATGGAATTAAGTAACATCAGGACCTTAATTCTAAAACTTATGGAATGTTCCCCCACTCAGAAAGTTTGTAAGCCAATTACTCTGTGCCATTATACGCCAAATTTTAGCTATTCACTTTATCTATGTCCCACTAATATAAAAACAGTGCTCAGAGGAAACAATCATTGCTCGCCATGAAGAAATCTTCATTCCAATAGGAACCATTCAAAGTCTGTGCCCATCGGCAAAATCAAAGCCGGACAGGCCGTGCATAAACTCAGCACTCTTAGGCACCAGTTCACAGTCTCCAATATCGACCTCTGGTGGGCTTCGTGTCGCCCCGTGCCAACTACCGCGCTCAGCCTTCACGGGGTATCCACCGGTCACCTTGCTTGTAGACCATGGGCTCTCGCCACTATTCAACAAGTTGGGCTCCTGATGCGACGTGGTGAACTTTTCTCGAGTCACCCTCGTGTTCTCCTTTTCAGGTAAACCAAATCCACAGGTATCCGTGCCCATATGCAAGCAGTCCTTTTATTGCTGCAGTTCTCTGACCTCCACACCACATGTAGTTCCACGTGGACACCCAGGAAGCAATTCAGCCTGCTCACAGGCTCTCTTTAACACACAGTCCCAGGGAGATGTTTTCTCCCTACTCCCAGATTTTTTTTTTAACTTCTGGCAAAGACTTAAGGTTCCAGAGTACAGGAAAGCACTGGTGGGCATCAATTTCACTGCATAGCTGTCTTCCCAGAGGTGGTCTAAACCCAGCTAAAGATCACCCCATTTTGGTGGCTCAAAGCAAGTGGGCTTACAAACTTTCATTTTCACCACTTCCCATAGTTTCCCCAGAAAACAACCGAGTAAAGGGTGGCTTGGTCTGACCTCTGGATAGACAAGGAAGAAGAATTACCATGAGGACAAATTCAAACAAATAGCTACTCTCCATCTTAAGATGAGTTTTTCCATTGACCCACTGCTAGGTATCCTCTTTGTGACTCTGGGTCTCGTATTGAAACAGGGGCACAGAAACACATGTCTAAGTGAGACTCATATATCAAGGTTAAGTGTTCATCAAGCAGACATCCGAAAGCAGTGTGGTCCAATACAACAAGTCCACCATTAACCCATTAACCCACATATCTAACACCAATTGCAATGTCCTTCTCCATCTTTCACAACAGACGACATGTTGCTGGCTGAAGGAGGAGAGCCGAGGCAGTGAATGTGTAAGCAGAGCAGCGTGGGCAGTGGATATGTCAGTATATCTCTGCACGGCTACTCAAACAGCCCGGGCTTCCTCTCGGTATGTCCATGTGTCTTCCGCTTAGGGACGTATTGCAGGAAAGGTGCCTTGACAGCTAACGCAGGGAACAAGGTGAGGCACCTGCACCCTGCTCCCAAGTTCAGAAATGAAGAGACCCAACTAGAATGGCAATGCTCAAGGAGACATTGATCACTCTGCCCTTCATTTAACCGCACATGTGTATCGCCCAGGTTGGCACAATCCACATACTAAATCCACATTTGCGAACCTGGCCCCCCTGAAAATTCTTTAAACCCAACATGGAATTAAGTAACATCAGGACCTTAATTCTAAAACTTTTGGAATGTTCCCCCACTCAGAAAGTTTGTAAGCCAACTACTCTGTGCCATTATACGCCAAATTTTAGCTATTCACTTTATCTATGGCCCACTAATATAAAAACAGTGCTCAGAGGAAACAATCATTGCTCGCCATGAAGAAATCTTCATTCCAATAGGAACCATTCAAAGTCTGTGTCCATCGGCAAAATCAAAGCCGGACAGGCCTGCATAAACTCAGCACTTTTAGGCACCAGTTCACAGTCCCCAATGTCGTCTTCTGGTGGGCTTCCGGTCGACCCGTGCCAGCTACCTCGCTCAGCCTTCACGGGGTATCCACCGATCACCTTGCTTGTAGACCATGGGCTCTCGCCACTATTCAACAAGTTGGGCTCCTGATGCGACGTGGTGAACTTTTCTCGAGTCACCCTCGTGTTCTCCTTTTCAGGTAAACCAAATCCACAGGTATCCGTGCCCATATGCAAGCAGTCCTTTTATTGCTGCAGTTCTCTGACCTCCACACCACATGTAGTTCCACGTGGACACCCAGGAAGCAATTCAGCCTGCTCACAGGCTCTCTTTAACACACAGTCCCAGGGAGATGTTTTCTCCCTACTCCCAGATTTTTTTTTTAACTTCTGGCAAAGACTTAAGGTTCCAGAGTACAGGAAAGCACTGGTGGGCATCAATTTCACTGCATAGCTGTCTTCCCAGAGGTGGTCTAAACCCAGCTAAAGATCACCCCATTTTGGTGGCTCAAAGCAAGTGGGCTTACAAACTTTCATTTTCACCACTTCCCATAGTTTCCCCAGAAAACAACCGAGTAAAGGGTGGCTTGGTCTGACCTCTGGATAGACAAGGAAGAAGAATTACCATGAGGACAAATTCAAACAAATAGCTACTCTCCATCTTAAGATGAGTTTTTCCATTGACCCACTGCTAGGTATCCTCTTTGTGACTCTGGGTCTCGTATTGAAACAGGGGCACAGAAACACATGTCTAAGTGAGACTCATATATCAAGGTTAAGTGTTCATCAAGCAGACATCCGAAAGCAGTGTGGTCCAATACAACAAGTCCACCATTAACCCATTAACCCACATATCTAACACCAATTGCAATGTCCTTCTCCATCTTTCACAACAGACGACATGTTGCTGGCTGAAGGAGGAGAGCCGAGGCAGTGAATGTGTAAGCAGAGCAGCGTGGGCAGTGGATATGTCAGTATATCTCTGCACGGCTACTCAAACAGCCCGGGCTTCCTCTCGGTATGTCCATGTGTCTTCCGCTTAGGGACGTATTGCAGGAAAGGTGCCTTGACAGCTAACGCAGGGAACAAGGTGAGGCACCTGCACCCTGCTCCCAAGTTCAGAAATGAAGAGACCCAACTAGAATGGCAATGCTCAAGGAGACATTGATCACTCTGCCCTTCATTTAACCGCACATGTGTATCGCCCAGGTTGGCACAATCCACATACTAAATCCACATTTGCGAACCTGGCCCCCCTGAAAATTCTTTAAACCCAACATGGAATTAAGTAACATCAGGACCTTAATTCTAAAACTTTTGGAATGTTCCCCCACTCAGAAAGTTTGTAAGCCAACTACTCTGTGCCATTATACGCCAAATTTTAGCTATTCACTTTATCTATGGCCCACTAATATAAAAACAGTGCTCAGAGGAAACAATCATTGCTCGCCATGAAGAAATCTTCATTCCAATAGGAACCATTCAAAGTCTGTGTCCATCGGCAAAATCAAAGCCGGACAGGCCTGCATAAACTCAGCACTTTTAGGCACCAGTTCACAGTCCCCAATGTCGTCTTCTGGTGGGCTTCCGGTCGACCCGTGCCAGCTACCTCGCTCAGCCTTCACGGGGTATCCACCGATCACCTTGCTTGTAGACCATGGGCTCTCGCCACTATTCAACAAGTTGGGCTCCTGATGCGACGTGGTGAACTTTTCTCGAGTCACCCTCGTGTTCTCCTTTTCAGGTAAACCAAATCCACAGGTATCCGTGCCCATATGCAAGCAGTCCTTTTATTGCTGCATTTCTCCGACCTCCACACCACATGTAGTTCCACGTGGACACCCAGGAAGCAATTCAGCCTGCTCACAGGCTCTCTTTAACACAGAGTAACAGGGAGATGTTTTCTCCCTACTCCCAGATTTTTTTTTAACTTCTGGCAAAGACGTATGGTTCCAGAGTACATGAAAGCACTGGTGGGCATCAATTTCACTGCATAGCTCTCTTCCCAGAGGTGGTCTAACCCAGCTAAAGATCACCCCATTTTGGTGGCTCAAAGCAAGTGGGCTTACAAACTTTCATTTTCACCACTTTCCATAGTTTCCCCAGAAAACAACAGAGTAAAGGATGGCTTGGTCTGACCTCTGGATAGACAAGGAAGAAGAATTACCATGAGGACAAGGTCAAACAAATAGCTACTCTCCATCTTAAGATGAGTTTTTCCATTGCCCCACTGCTAGGTATCCTCTTTGTGACTCTGACTCTCGTAGACAAAGAGGGGCACAGAAACTCATGTCTAAGTGAGACTCATATATCAAGGTTAAGTGTTCATCAAGCAGACATCCGAAAGCAGTGTGGTCCAAAACCACAAGTCCGACATTAACCCATTAACCCACATGTCTAACACCAATTGTAGTGTCCTCCTCCATCTTTCAAAACAGACGACATGTTGCTGGCTGAAGGAGGAGAGCAGAGGCAGTGAATGTGTAAGCGAGCAGCGTGGGCAGTGGATATATCCGTATATCTCTGCACGGCTACTCAAACAGCCAGGGCTTCCTCTGGGTATGTCCATGTGTCTTCGACTCAGGGACGTATTGCAGGAAAGGAGCCTTGACAGCTAAAACAGGGAACAAGGTGAGGCACCTGCATCCTGCTCCCAAGTTCAGAAATGAAGAGACCCAACTAGAATGGCAATGCTCAAGGAGACATTGATCACTCTGCCCTTCATTTAACCGCACATGTGTATCGCCCAGGTTGGCACAATCCACATACTAAATCCACATTTGCGAACCTGGCCCCCCTGAAAATTCTTTAAACCCAACATGGAATTAAGTAACATCAGGACCTTAATTCTAAAACTTATGGAATGTTCCCCCACTCAGAAAGTTTGTAAGCCAACTACTCTGTGCCATTATACGCCAAATTTTAGCTATTCACTTTATCTATGGCCCACTAATATAAAAACAGTGCTCAGAGGAAACAATCATTGCTCGCCATGAAGAAACCTTCATTCCAATAGGAACCATTCAAAGTCTGTGTCCATCGGCAAAATCAAAGCCAGACAGGCCGTGCATAAACTCAGCACTTTTAGGCCCCAGTTCACAGTCCCCAATATTGTCTTCTGGTGGGCTTCGGGTCGACCCGTGCCAGCTACCTCGCTCAACTTTCACGGGGTATCCACCGGTCACCTTGCTTATAGACCATGGGCTCTCGCCACCATTCAACAAGTTGGGCTCCTGATGCGACGTGGTGAACTTTACTCGAGTCACTCTCGTGTTCTCCTTTTCAGGTAAACCAAATCCACAGGTATCCGTGCCCATATGCAAGCAGTCCTTTTATTGCTGCATTTCTCCGACCTCCACAACACATATAGTTCCACGTGGACACCCAGGAAGCAATTCAGCCTGCTCACAGGCTCTCTTTAACACACAGTCCCAGGGAGATGTTTTCTCCCTACTCCCAGATTTTTTTTTTAACTTCTGGCAAAGACTTAAGGTTCCAGAGTACAGGAAAGCACTGGTGGGCATCAATTTCACTGCATAGCTGTCTTCCCAGAGGTGGTCTAAACCCAGCTAAAGATCACCCCATTTTGGTGGCTCAAAGCAAGTGGGCTTACAAACTTTCATTTTCACCACTTCCCATAGTTTCCCCAGAAAGCAACCGAGAAAAGGGTGGCTTTGTCTGACCTCGGGATAGACAAGGAAGAAGAATTACCATGAGGGTAGGTCAAACAAATAGCTACTCTCCATCTTGAGATGAGTTTTTCCAGTGCCCCACTGCTAGGTAACCTATTTGTGACTCTGGCTCTCGTAGACAAACAGGGGCACAGAAACTCATGTCTAAGTTAGACTCATATATCAAGGTTAAGTGTTCATCAAGCAGACATCCGAAAGCAGTGTGGTCCAAAACCACAAGTCCGACATTAACCCATTAACCCACATGTCTAACACCAATTGTAGTGTCCTCCTCCATCTTTCAAAACAGACGACATGTTGCTGGCTGAAGGAGGAGAGCAGAGGCAGTGAATGTGTAAGCGAGCAGCGTGGGCAGTGGATATGTCCCTATATCTCTGCACGGCTACTCAAACAGCCCGGGCTTCCTCTGGGTATGTCCATGTGTCTTCGACTCAGGGACGTATTGCAGGAAAGGAGCCTTGACAGCTAAAGCAGGGAACAAGGTGAGGCACCTGCACCCTGCTCCCAAGTTCAGAAATGAAGAGACCCAACTAGAATGGCAATGCTCAAGGAGACATTGATCACTCTGCCCTTCATTTAACCGCACATGTGTATCGCCCAGGTTGGCACAATCCACATACTAAATCCACATTTGCGAACCTGGCCCCCCTGAAAATTCTTTAAACCCAACATGGAATTAAGTATCATCAGGACCTTAATTCTAAAACTTTTGGAATGTTCCCCCACTCAGAAAGTTTGTAAGCCAACTACTCTGTGCCATTATACGCCAAATTTTAGCTATTCACTTTATCTATGGCCCACTAATATAAAAACAGTGCTCAGAGGTAACAATCATTGCTCGCCATGAAGAAATCTTCATTCCAATAGGAACCATTCAAAGTCTGTGTCCATCGGCAAAATCAAAGCCGGACAGGCCTGCATAAACTCAGCACTTTTAGGCACCAGTTCACAGTCTCCAATATCGACCTCTGGTGGGCTTCGTGTCGCCCCGTGCCAACTACCGCGCTCAGCCTTCACGGGGTATCCACCGGTCACCTTGCTTGTAGACCATGGGTTCTCGCCACTATTCAACAAGTTGGGCTCCTGATGCAACGTGGTGAACTTTACTCGAGTCACCCTCGTGTTCTCCTTTTCAGGTAAACCAAATCCACAGGTATCCGTGCCCATATGCAAGCAGTCCTTTTATTGCTGCAGTTCTCTGACCTCCACACCACATGTAGTTCCACGTGGACACCCAGGAAGCAATTCAGCCTGCTCACAGGCTCTCTTTAACACACAGTCCCAGGGAGATGTTTTCTCCCTACTCCCAGATTTTTTTTTTAACTTCTGGCAAAGACTTAAGGTTCCAGAGTACAGGAAAGCACTGGTGGGCATCAATTTCACTGCATAGCTGTCTTCCCAGAGGTGGTCTAAACCCAGCTAAAGATCACCCCATTTTGGTGGCTCAAAGCAAGTGGGCTTACAAACTTTCATTTTCACCACTTCCCATAGTTTCCCCAGAAAACAACCGAGTAAAGGGTGGCTTGGTCTGACCTCTGGATAGACAAGGAAGAAGAATTACCATGAGGACAAATTCAAACAAATAGCTACTCTCCATCTTAAGATGAGTTTTTCCATTGACCCACTGCTAGGTATCCTCTTTGTGACTCTGGGTCTCGTATTGAAACAGGGGCACAGAAACACATGTCTAAGTGAGACTCATATATCAAGGTTAAGTGTTCATCAAGCAGACATCCGAAAGCAGTGTGGTCCAATACAACAAGTCCACCATTAACCCATTAACCCACATATCTAACACCAATTGCAATGTCCTTCTCCATCTTTCACAACAGACGACATGTTGTTGGCTGAAGGAGGAGAGCCGAGGCAGTGAATGTGTAAGCAGAGCAGCGTGGGCAGTGGATATGTCAGTATATCTCTGCACGGCTACTCAAACAGCCCGGGCTTCCTCTCGGTATGTCCATGTGTCTTCCGCTTAGGGACGTATTGCAGGAAAGGTGCCTTGACAGCTAACGCAGGGAACAAGGTGAGGCACCTGCACCCTGCTCCCAAGTTCAGAAATGAAGAGACCCAACTAGAATGGCAATGCTCAAGGAGACATTGATCACTCTGCCCTTCATTTAACCGCACATGTGTATCGCCCAGGTTGGCACAATCCACATACTAAATCCACATTTGCGAACCTGGCCCCCCTGAAAATTCTTTAAACCCAACATGGAATTAAGTAACATCAGGACCTTAATTCTAAAACTTTTGGAATGTTCCCCCACTCAGAAAGTTTGTAAGCCAACTACTCTGTGCCATTATACGCCAAATTTTAGCTATTCACTTTATCTATGGCCCACTAATATAAAAACAGTGCTCAGAGGAAACAATCATTGCTCGCCATGAAGAAATCTTCATTCCAATAGGAACCATTCAAAATCTGTGTCCATCGGCAAAATCAAAACCGGACAGGCCGTGCATAAACTCAGCACTCTTAGGCACCAATTCACAGTCTCCAATATCGTCCTCTGGTGGGCTTCGTGTCGACCTGTGCCAGCTACCTCGCTCAGCCTCACGGGGTATCCACCGGTCACCTTGCTTGTAGACCATGGGTTCTCGCCACTATTCAACAAGTTGGGCTCCTGATGCGACATGGTGAACTTTACTCCGGTCACCCTCATGTTCTCCTTTTCAGGTAAACCAAATCCACAGGTATCCGTGCCCATATGCAAGCAGTCCTTTTATTGCTGCATTTCTCCGACCTCCACACCACATGTAGTTCCACGTGGACACCCAGGAAGCAATTCAGCCTGCTCACAGGCTCTCTTTAACACACAGTCCCAGGGAGATGTTTTCTCCCTACTCCCAGATTTTTTTTTTTTAATTCTGGCAAAGACTTATGGTTCCGGAGTACAGGAAAGCAATGGTGGGCAACAATTTCACTGCATAGCTGTCTTCCCAGAGGTGGTCAAACCCAGCTAAAGATCACCCCATTTTGGTGGTCAAAGCAAATGGGCTTACAAACTTTCATTATTCCCCCTGCCCGTAGTTTCCCCAGAAAACAACCGAGTAAAGGGTGGCTTTGTCTGACCTCTGGATAGACAAGAAAGAAGAATTACCATGAGTGCAAAGTCAAACAAATAGCTATTCTCCATCTTAAGATGAGTTTTTCCATTGCCCCACTGCTAGGTATCCTATTTGTGACTCTGGCCCTCATAGAGAAACAGGGGCACAGAAATTCATGTCTAAGTGAGACTCATATATAAAGGTTAATTATTCATCAAGCAGACATCCGAAAGCAGTGTGGTTCAAACCCACAATTCCGACATTAACCCATTAACCCACATGTCTAACACCAATTGCAATGTCCTCCTCCATCTTTCAAAACAGACGACATGTTGCTGGCTGAAGGAGGAGAGCCGTGGGAGTGAATGTGTAACATAGCAGCGTGGGCAGTGGGTATGTCAGCATAACTCTGCACGGCTACTCCAACAGCCGGAGCTTCCTCTGGGTAGGTCCATGTGTCTTCGGCTTAGGGACGTATTGCAGGAAAGGATCCTTGATAGCTAAAGCAGGGATCAAGCTGAGGCAGCTGCACCCTGCTCCCAAGTTCAGAAATGAAGAGACTCAACTAGAATGGCAATGCTCAAGGATCCATTGATCACTCCGCCCTTCATTTAAACGCACGTGTGTATCGCCCAGGTTGCCACAATACACGAACTGAATCCACATTTGCGAACCTGGCACCCGTTCAAAATTCTTTAACCCAAACATGGAATTAAGTAACACCAGGACCTTAATTCTAAAACTTATGGAATGTTCCCCCACTCAGAAAGTTTGTAAGCCAACTACTCCGTGCATTTATACCCCAAATTTTACCTATCCAATTTATCTGTGACCCACTAATATAAAACCAGTGCTCAGAGGAAACAATCATTGCTCGCTATGAAGAAATCTTCATTGCAATAGGAACATTTCAAAGTCTGTGCCCATGGGCAAAATCAAAGCCGGACAGGCCGTGCATACAGTCAGCACTCTTAGGCACCAGTTCACAGTCCCCAATATTGCCCTCTGGTGGGCTTCGGTTCGACCCGTGCAGGCTACCTCACTCAGCCTTCATGGGGTGTCCACCGGTCACCTTGCTTGTAGACCATGGGCTCTCGCCACTATTCAACAAGTTGGGCTCCAGATGCGACGTGGATAACTTTACTCGAGTCACCCTTGTGTTCTCCTTTTCAGGTAAACTAAATCCACAGGTATCCGTGCCCATATGCAAGCAGTCCTTTTATTGCTGCATTTCTCCGACCTCCACACCATATGTAGATCCACGTGGACACCCAGGAAGCAATTCAGCCTGCTCACAGGCTCTCTTTAACACACAGTCCCTGGGAGATGTTTTCTCCCTACTCCCAGATTTTTTTTAACTTCTGGCAAAGACTTATGGTTCCAGAGTACAGGAAAACACTGGTGGGCATCAATTTCACTGCATAGCTGTCTTCCCAGAGGTGGTCTAAACCCAGCTAAAGATCACGCCATTTTGGTGGCTCAAAGCAAGTGGGCTTGCAAACTTTCAACTTTCCCACTTCCCATAGTTTCTCCAGAAAACAACCGAGTAAAGGGTGGCTTTGTCTGACATCTGGATAGACAAGGAAGAAGAATTACCATGAGGGCAAGGTCAAACAAATAGCTACTCTCCATCTTAAGATGAGTTTTTCCATTGCCCCACTGCTAGGTATCCTATTTGTGACTCTGGATCTCATAGACAAACAGGGGCACAGAAACTCATGTCTAAGTGAGACTCATATATCAAGGTTAAGTGTTCATCAAGCAGACATCTGAAAGCAGTGTGGTCCAAAACCACAAGTCCAACATTAACCCATTAACCCACATGTCTAACACCAATTGCAGTTTCCTCCTCCATCTTTCAAAACAGATGACATGTTGCTGGCTGAAGGAGGAGAGCAGAGGCAGTGAATGTGTAAGCAGAGCAGCGTGGGCAGTGGATATGTCAGTATATCTCTGCACAGCTACTCCAACAGCCCGGGCTTCCTCTGGGTATGTCCATGTGTCTTCGGCTTAGGGACGTATTGCAGGAAAGGAGCTTTGACAGCTAAAGCAGGGAACAAGGTGAGGCAGCTGCACCCTGCTCCCAAGGTCAGAAATGAAGAGACCCAACTAGAATGGCAATGCTCAAGGAGCCATTGATCACTCCGCCTTTCATTTAACCGCACATGTGTAACGCCCAGGTTGGCACAATCCACATACTAAATCCACATTTGCGAACCTGGCCCCCCTTCAAAATTCTTTAAACCCAACATGGAATTAAGTAACATCAGGACCTTAATTCTAAACCTTATGTAATGTTCCCCCACTCGGAAAGTTTGTAAGCCAACTACACTGTGCCATTATACGCCATATTTTAGCTATTCACTTTATCTATGGCCCACTAATATAAAGCCGGTGCTCAGAGGAAACAATCATTGCTCGCTATGAAGAAATCTTCATTCCAATAGGAACCATTCAATGTCTGTGTTCATTGGCAAAATCAAAGCCAGACAGGCTGTGCATAAAATCAGCATTCTTGGGCACCAGTTCACAGTTCCCAATATAGCCCTATGGTGGGCTTCTGGTCGACCCGTTCTGGCTACCTCGCTCAGCCTTCACAGGGTGTCCACTGGTCACCTTACTTTTAGTCCATGGGCTCTCGCCACTATTTAACATGTTGGGCTCCTGATGCGACGTGGTGAACTTTACTCGAATCACCCTTGTGTTCTCCTTTTCAGGTAAACCAAATCCACAGGTATCCGTACCCATATGCAAGCAGTCCTTTTATTGCTGCATTTCTCCAACGTCCACACCATATGTAGATCCACGTGGACACCCAGGAAGCAATTCAGCCTGCTCACAGGCTCTCTTTAACACACAGTCTCAGGGAGATGTTTTCTCCCTAATCCCAGATTTTTTTTATCTTCTGGCCAAGTCTTATGGTTCCTGAGTACACCAAAGCACTGGTGGGCATCTATTTCACTGCATACCTGTCTTCCCAAAGGTGGTCAAAACCCAGCTAAAGATCACCCCATTTTGGTGGCTCAAGGCAAGTGGGCTTACAAACTTTCATTTTTCCCACTTCCCATAGTTTCCCCAGAAAACAACTGAGTAAAGGGTATCTTTGTCTGACGCCTGGATAGACAGGGAAAAAGAATTACCATGAGGGCAAGGTCAAACAAATAGCTACTCTCCATCTTAAGATGAGTTTTTCCATTGCCCCACCGCTAGGTATCCTATTTGTGACTCTGGCTCTCATAGAGAAACAGGGACACAGAAACTCATGTCTAAGTGAGACTCATATATCAAGGTTAAGTGTTCCTCAAGCAGACATCCGAAAGCAGTGTGGTCCAAACCCACAAGTCCATCTCCAATTGCAATGTCTTCCTCCTTCTTTCAAAACAGACGACATGTTGCTGGCTGAAGGAGGTGAGCAGAGGCAGTGAATGTTTAAGCAGAGCAGCGTAGGCAGTGGATATGTCAGCATATCTCTGCACGGCTACTCCAACAACCCGGGCTTCCTTTGGGTAAGTACATGTGTCTTCGGCTCAGGGACATCTTGCCAAAGAGGAACCTTGACAGCTAAAGTAGAGAACAAGCTGAAGCAGCTGCACCCTGCTCCCAAGTTCAGAAAAGAAGAGACCCAACTAGAATGGCAATGTTCAAGAAGCCATTGATCACTCCGCCCTTCATTTTACCGCACGTGTGTATCGCCCAGGTTGGCACAATCCACATTTGTGAATCTGGCAGCCGTTCAAAATTCTTTAACCCCAACATGGAATTAAGCAACATCAGGACCTTAATTCTAAACCTTATGGAATGTTCCCCCACTCGGAAAGTTTGTAAGCCAACTATTCTTTGTCTTTATACGCCAAATTTTAGCTATTCACTTTATCTATGGCCCAAAATATAAAACAAGTGCTCAGAGGAAACAATTATTGCTCGCCATGAAGAAAATTTCATTTCAATAGGAACCTTTCAAAGTCTGTGTCCATCGGCAAAATCAAAGCCAGACAGGTTGTGCATAAAGTCAGCACTCTAGGCACCAGTTCAATGTCCCCAATATAGCCCTCTGTTGGGCTTTGGGTCGACCTGTGCCAGCTACTTCGCTCAGCCTTCATGGGTTATCCACTGGTCACCTTGCTTGTAAACAATGGGCTCTCGCCACTATTCAACAAATGGGCTCCTGATGCACATGGTGAACTTTACTCGAGTCACCCTCGTGTTCTTTTCAGGTAAACCAAATCCACAGGTATCCGTGCCCATACGCAAGCAGTCCTTTTATTGCTGCATTTCTCCGACTTACACTCCATATGTAGATCTCCCTGGTCACCCAGAAAGCAATTCAGCCGGCTCACAGTCTCTCTTTAACACACAGTCCCTGGGAGATGTTTTCTCCCTACTCCCAGATTTTTTTTTAACTTTTGGCAAAGACTTATGGTTCCTGAGTTCACGAAAGCACTGATGTGCATCTATTTCACAGCACAGCTGTCTTCCAAGTGGTGGTCTAAACCCAGCTAAAGATAACCCCATTTTGGTGGCTCAAAGCAAGTGGGCTCAAAATATTTCATTTTTCCTACTACCCATAGTTTCCCCAGAAAACAACCGAGTAAAGGGTGGCTTTGTCTGACCTCTGGATAGACAAGGAAGAAGAATTACCACAAGGGCAAGGTCAAACAAATAGCTACTCTCCATCTTAAGATGAGTTTTTCCATTGCCCTACTGCAAAGTATCCTATTTGTAACTCTGGCTCTCATAGAGAAACTGGGGCACAGAAACTCATGTCTAATTGAGACTCATATATCAAGGTTAAGTGTTCATCAAGCAGACATCCGAGAGCAGTGTGGTTCAAACCCACAAGTCCGACAATAACCCATTAACCCACATGTCCAAAACCAATTGCATTATCCTCCTCCATCTTTCAAAACACACGACATGTTTCTGGCTGAAGGAGGAGAGCCACGACAGAGAATGTGTAAGCAGAGCAACATGGGCAGTGCATATGTCAGCATAACTCTGCACGGCTACTCCAACAACCCGGGATTCCTCTGGGTAGGTCCACGTGTCTTCGGCTCAGGAAGGTCTTGCCGGAAAGTAGCCTTGACAGCTAAAGCAGGGAACAAGCTGAGGCAGCTGCACCCTGCTCCCACGTTCAGAAATGAAGAGACCCAACTAGAATTGCAATGCTCAAGGAGCCATTGATCCCTCCACCCTTCATTTAACTGCACTTGTGTATCACGCAGGTTGGCACAATCCACGAACTAAATCCACATTTGCGAACCAGGCACCCGTTCAAAATTCTTTAACCCCAACATGGAATTAAGTTACATCAGACCTTAATTCTAAAACTTATTGAATGTTTCCCCACTCAGAAAGTTTGTAAGCCAACTACTCTGTGCCTTTATATGCCAAATTTTAGCTATCCACTTTATCTATGGCCCACTAATATAAAACCAGTGTTCAGAGGAAACAATCATTGTTCGCTATGAAGAAATCTTCATTCCAATAGGAACCATTCAAAGTCTGTGTCCATCGGCAAAATCAAAGCCGGACAGGCCGTGCATAAAATCAGCACTCTTAGGCACCAGGTTCACAGTCTCCAATATCGCCCTATATGGGCTTCGGGTCGACCCGTGCCAGTTACCTCACTCAGCCTCCACGGGGTGTCCACTCGTCTTCTTGCTTGTAGACCATGTGCTCACGCCAATGTTCAACAAGCCTGGGCTCCTGATGCGACGTGGTGAACTTTAGTCGAATCACCCTCTTTTTCTCCTTTTCAGGTAAACCAAATCCACAGGTATCTGGGCCCATACACAAGCAGTCCTTTTATTGCTGCATTTCTCCGACCTCCACTCCATATGAAGATCCACGTGGTCACCCAGCAAGCAATTCAGCCTGCTCACAGGCTCTCTTTAACACACAGTCCAGGGAGATGTTTTCTCCCTACTCTCAGATTTTATTTTAACTTCTGGCAAAGGCTTATGGTTCCTTAGTACACGAAAGCACTGGTGGGCATCTAATTCACTGAACAGCTGTCTTCCCAGAGGTGGTCTAAACCCAGCTAAAGATCACCCAATTTTGGTGGCTCTAAGCATTTGGGCTTACAAACTTTCATTTTCCCCCTTCCCATAGTTACCCCAGTAAACAACCGAGCAAAGGGTGGCTTGGTCTGACCCCTAATAGACAAGGAAGAAGAATTACCATGAGGGCAAGGTCAAACAAATAGCTACTGTCCATCTTAAGATGAGTTTTTCCATTGCCCCACTGCTAGGTATCCTATTAGTGACTGTGGCTCTCGTAGAGACACAGGGGCACAGAAACTCATGTCTAAGTGAGACTCATATATAAAGGTTAAGTGTTCATCAAGCAGACATCCGAAAGCAGTGTGGTCCAAACCCACAAGTCCGACATTAACGCATTAACCCACATGTCTAACACCAATTGCAATGTCCTCCTCCATCTTTCAAAACAGACGACATGTTGCCGGCTGAAGGAGGAGAGCCGAGGCAGTGAATGTGTAAGCAGAGCAGTGTGGGCAGTGAACATGTCAGCATATCTCTGCACGGCTACTCCAACAGCCAGGGCTTCCTCTGGGTAGGTCCATGTGTCTTCGGCTTAGGGACGTACTGCAGGAAAGGAGCCATGACAGCTAACGCAGGGAACAAGCTGAGGCAGCTGCACCATGCTCCCAGTTCAGAAATGAAGAGACCCAACTAGAATGGTAATGCTCAAGGAGCCATTGATCACTCCAACCTTCATTTAACCGTACGTGTGTATCGCCCTAGTTGGCACAATCCACGAACTAAAACCACATTTGCGAACCTGGCACCCGTTCAAAATTCTTTAACCACAACATGGAATTAAGTAACATCAGGACCTTAATTCTAAAACTTATGGATTGTTCCCCCACTCAGAAAGTTTGTAAGCCAACTACTCTGTGCCTTTATACGCCAAATTTTAGCTATTCACTTTATCTATGGCCCACTAATATAAAAACAGTGCTCAGAGGAAACAATCATTGCTCGCCATGAAGAAATCTTCATTCCAATAGGAACCATTCAAAGACTGTGTCCATTGGCAAAATCAAAGCCGGACAGGCCATGCATAAATTCAGCACTCTTAGGCACCAGTTCACAGTCTCCAATATCGTCCTCTGGTGGGCTTTGGGTTGACCCGTGCTGGCTAACTCGCTCAGCCTTCATGGGGTGTCAACCGGTCACCTTGCTTGTAGACCATGGGCTCTCGCCATCAAGCAGACATCCGAAAGCAGTGTGGTTCAAACCCACATGTCCGACACTAACACATTAACCCACATGTCTAACACCAATTGAAATGTCCTCCTCCATCATTCAAAACACACGTCATGTTGCTGGCTGAAGGAGGAGAGCCGAGGCAGTGAATGTGTAAGCAGAGCAGCGTGGGCAGTGGATATGTCAGCATAACTCTGCACGGCTACTCCAACAGCCCGGGCTTCCTCTGGGTATGTCCATGTGTCTTCGGCTTAGGGACGTATTGCAGGAAAGGAGCCTTGACAGCTAACGCAGGGATCAAGCTGAGGCAGCTGCACCCTGCTCCCAAGTTCAGAAATGAAAAGACTCAACTAGAATGGCAATGCTCAATGAGCCATTGATCACTCCGCCCTTCATTTAACCGCACGTGCGTATCGCCCAGGTTGCCACAATCCACGAACTGAATCCACATTTGCGAAACAGGAAACCGTTCAAAATTCTTTAACCGAAACATGGAATTAAGTAACATTAGGACCTTAATTCTAAAACTTATGGAATATTCCCCGAGTCAGTATGTTTGTAAGCCAACTACTCTGTGCATTTATACCCCAAATTTTACCAATCCAATTTATCTGTAACCCACTAATATAAAACCAGTGCTCAGAGGAATCAATCATTGCTCGCTATGAAGAAATCATCATTGCAATAGGAACATTTCAAAGTCTGTGCCTATGGGCAAAATCAAAGCCGGACAGGACGTGCATACAGTCAGCACTCTTAGGCACCAGTTCACAGTCCCCAATATTGCCCTCTGGTGGGCTTCGTGTCGACCCGTGCAGGCTACCTCACTCAGCCTTCACGGGGTGTCCACCGGTCACCTTGCTTGTAGACCATGGGCTCTCGCCACTATTCAACAAGTTGGGCTCCTGATGCGACGTGGTGAACTTTACTCGAGTCACACTCGTGTTCTCTTTTTCAGGTAAACCAAATCCACAGGTATCCGTGCCCATATGGAAGCAGTCCGTTTATTGCTGCATTTCTCCGACCTCCACACCACATGTAGTTCCACGTGGACACCCAGGAAGCAATTCAGCCTGCTCACAGGCTCTCTTTAACACACAGTCCCTGGGAGATGTTTTCTCCCTACTCCCAGATTTTTTTTTAACTTCTGGCAAAGACTTATGGTTCCTGAGTACACGAAAGCACTGGTGGGCATCAATTTCACTGCATAGCTGTCTTCCCAGAGGTGGTCTAAACCCAGCTAAAGATCACCCCATTTTGGTGGCTCAAAGCAAGTGGGCTTACAAACGTTCATTTTCACCACTTCCCATAATTTCCCCAGAAAACAACCGAGTAAAGGGTGGCTTGGTCTGACCTCTGGATAGACAAGGAAGAAGAATTACCATGAGGACAAATTCAAACAAATAGCTACTCTCCATCTTAAGATGAGTTTTTCCATTGCCCCACTGCTAGGTATCCTCTTTGTGACTCTGGCTCTCATAGAGAAACAGGGGCACAGAAACACATGTCTAAGTGAGACTCATATATCAAGGTTAAGTGTTCATCAAGCAGATATCCGAAAGCAGTGTGGTCCAATACAACAAGTCCAACATTAACCCATTAACCCACATGTCTAACACCAATTGCAATGTTCTTCTCCATCTTTCAAAACAGACGACATGTTGCTGGCTGAAGGAGGAGAGCCGAGGCAGTGACTGGGTAAGCAGAGCAGCGTGGGCAGTGGATATGTCAGTATATCTCTGCACGGCTACTCAAACAGCCCGGGCTTCCTCTCGGTATGTCCATGTGTCTTCGGCTTAGGGACGTATTGCAGGAAAGGTGCCTTGACAGCTAACTCAGGGAACAAGGTGAGGCAGCTACACCCTGCTCCCAAGTTCAGAAATGAAGAGACCCAACTAGAATGGCAATGCTTAAGGAGCCATTGATCACTCCGCCCTTCATTTAACCGCACATGTGTATCGCCCAGGTTGGCACAATCCACATACTAAATCCATATTTGTGGACCTGGCCCCCCTTCAAAATTCTTTAAACCCAACATGGAATTAAGTAACATCAGGACCTTAATTCTAAAACTTATGGAATGTTCCCCCACTCAGAAAGTTTGTAAGCCAACTACTCTGTGCCATTATATGCCAAATTTTAGCTATTCACTTTATCTATGGCCCACTAATATAAAAATAGTGCTCAGAGGAAACAATCATTGCTCGCCATGAAGAAATCTTCATTCCAATAGGAACCATTCAAAGTCTGTGTCCATCGGCAAAATCAAAGCCAGACAGGCCGTGCATAAACTCAGCACTCTTAGGCACCAGTTCACAGTCTCCAATATCGTCTTCTGGTGGGCTTCGGGTCGACCCGTGCCAGCTACCTCGCTCAGCCTTCACGGGGTATCCACCGGTCACCTTGCTTGTAGACCATGGTCTCTCGCCACTATTCAACAAGTTGGGCTTCTGATGCGACGTGGTGAACTTTACTCGAGTCACCCTCGTGTTCTCCTTTTCAGGTAAACCAAATCCACAGGTATCCGTGCCCATATGGAAGCAGTCCTTTTATTGCTGCATTTCTCCAACCTCCACACAACATGTAGTTCCACATGGACACCCAGGAAGCAATTCAGCCTGCTCACAGGCTCTCTTTAACACAGAGTCCCAGGGAGATGTTTTCTCCCTACTCCCAGATTTTTTTTTAACTTCTGGCAAAGACTTATGGTTCCTGAGTACACGAAAGCACTGGTGGGCATCAATTTCACTGCATAGCTGTCTTCCCAGAGGTGGTCTAAACCCAGCTAAAGATCACCCCATTTTGGTGGCTCAAAGCAAGTGGGCTTACAAACTTTCATTTTCACCACTTCCCATAGTTTCCCCATAAAACAACCGAGTAAAGGGTTGCTTGATCTGACCTCTGGATAGACAAGGAAGAAGAATTACCATGAGGACAAAGTCAAACAAATAGCTACTCTCCATCTTAAGATGAGTTTTTCCATTGACCCACTGCTAGGTATCCTCTTTGTGACTCTGGCTCTCTTAGAGAAACAGGGGCACAGAAACACATGTCTAAGTGAGACTCATATATCAAGATTAAGTGTTCATCAAGCAGACATCCGAAAGCAGTGTGGTCCAATACAACAAGTCCAACATTAACCTATTAACCCACATGTCTAACACCAATTGCAATGTCCTTCTCCATCTTTCACAACAGACGACATGTTGCTGGCTGAAGGAGGAGAGCCGAGGCAGTGAATGTGTAAGCAGAGCAGCGTGGGCAGTGGATATGTCAGTATATCTCTGCACGGCTTCTCAAACAGCCCGGGCTTCCTCTCGGTATGTCCATGTGTCTTCGGCTTAGGGACGTATTGCAGGAAAGGTGCCTTGACAGCTAACGCAGGGAACAAGGTGAGGCAGCTGCACCCTGCTCCCAAGTTCAGAAATGAAGAGACCCAACTAGAATGGCAATGCTCAAGGAGCCATTGATCACTCTGCCCTTTATTTAACCGCACATGCGTATCGCCCAGGTTGGCACAATCCACATACTAAATCCATATTTGCGAACCTGGCCCCCCTTCAAAATTCTTTAAACCCAACATGGAATTAAGTAACATCAGGACCTTAATTCTAAAACTTATGGAATGTGCCCCCACTCAGAAAGTTTGTAAGCCAACTACTCTGTGCCATTATACGCCAAATTTTAGCTATTCACTTTATCTATGGCCCACTAATATAAAAACAGTGCTCAGAGGAAACAATCATTGCTCGCCATGAAGAAATCTTCATTCCAATAGGAACCATTCAAAGTCTGTGTCCATCGGCAAAATCAAAGCCGGACAGGCCGTGCATAAACTCAGCACTTTTAGGCACCAGTTCACAGTCCCCAATATCGTCTTCTGGTGGGCTTCGGGTCGACCCGTGCCAGCTATCTCGCTCAGCCTTCGCGGGGTATCCACCGGTCACCTTGCTTGTAGACCATGGGCCCTCGCCACTATTCAACAAGTTGGGCTCCTGATGCGACGTGGTGAACTTTACTCGAGTCACCCTCGTGTTCTCCTTTTCAGGTAAACCAAATCCACAGGTATCCGTGCCCATATGCAAGCAGTCCTTTTATTGCTGCATTTCTCCGACCTCCACACCACATATAGTTCCACGTGGACACCCAGGAAGCAATTCAGCCTGCTCACAGACTATCTTTAACACAGGGTCCCATGGAGATGTTTTCTCCCTACTCCCAGATTTTTTTTTAACTTCTGGCAAAGACTTATGGTTCCTGAGTACATGAAAGCACTGGTGGGCATCAATTTCACTGCATAGCTGTCTTCCCAGAGGTGGTCTAAACCCAGCTAAAGATCACCCCATTTTGGTGGCTCAAAGCAAGTGGGCTTACAAACTTTCATTTTCACCACTTCCCATAGTTTCCCCAGAAAACAACCGAGTAAAGGGTGGCTTGGTCTGACCTCTGGATAGACAAGGAAGAAGAATTACCATGAGGACAAGGTCAAACAAATAGCTACTCTCCATCTTAAGATGAGTTTTTCCATTGCCCCACTGCTAGGTATCCTCTTTGTGTCTCTGACTCTCGTAGACAAAGAGGGGCACAGAAACTCATGTCTAAGTGAGACTCATATATCAATGTTAAGTGTTCATCAAGCAGACATCCGAAAGCAGTATGGTCCAAAACCACAAGTCCAACATTAACCCATTTACCCACATGTGTAAAACCAATTGCAGTGTCCTCCTCCATCTTTCAAAACAGACGACATGTTGCTGGATGAAGGAGGAGTGCAGAGGCAATGAATGTGTAAGCAGAGCAGCGTGGGGAGTGGATATGTCAGCATAACTCTGCACGGCTACTCCAACAGCCCGAGCTTCCTCTGGGTATGTCCATGTGTCTTCGACTCAGGGACGTATTGCAGGAAAGGAGCCTTGACAGCTAAAGCAGGGAACAAGGTGAGGCAGCTGCACCCTGCTCCCAAGTTCAGAAATGAAGAGACCCAACTAGAATGGCAATGCTCAAGGAGCCATTGATCACTCCGCCCTTCATTTAACCGCACATGTGTATCGCCCAGGTTGGCACAATCCACATACTAAATCCACATTTGAGAACTTGGCCCCCCTGAAAATTCTTTAAATCCAACATGGAATTAAGTAACATCAGGACCTTAATTCTAAAACTTATGGAATGTTCCCCCACTCAGAAAGTTTGTAAGCCAATTACTCTGTGCCATTATACGCCAAATTTTAGCTATTCACTTTATCTATGTCCCACTAATATAAAAACAGTGCTCAGAGGAAACAATCATTGCTCGCCATGAAGAAATCTTCATTCCAATAGGAACCATTCAAAGTCTGTGCCCATCGGCAAAATCAAAGCCGGACAGGCCGTGCATAAACTCAGCACTCTTAGGCACCAGTTCACAGTCTCCAATATCGACCTCTGGTGGGCTTCGTGTCGCCCCGTGCCAACTACCGCGCTCAGCCTTCACGGGGTATCCACCGGTCACCTTGCTTGTAGACCATGGGTTCTCGCCACTATTCAACAAGTTGGGCTCCTGATGCAACGTGGTGAACTTTACTCGAGTCACCCTCGTGTTCTCCTTTTCAGGTAAACCAAATCCACAGGTATCCGTGCCCATATGCAAGCAGTCCTTTTATTGCTGCAGTTCTCTGACCTCCACACCACATGTAGTTCCACGTGGACACCCAGGAAGCAATTCAGCCTGCTCACAGGCTCTCTTTAACACACAGTCCCAGGGAGATGTTTTCTCCCTACTCCCAGATTTTTTTTTTAACTTCTGGCAAAGACTTAAGGTTCCAGAGTACAGGAAAGCACTGGTGGGCATCAATTTCACTGCATAGCTGTCTTCCCAGAGGTGGTCTAAACCCAGCTAAAGATCACCCCATTTTGGTGGCTCAAAGCAAGTGGGCTTACAAACTTTCATTTTCACCACTTCCCATAGTTTCCCCAGAAAACAACCGAGTAAAGGGTGGCTTGGTCTGACCTCTGGATAGACAAGGAAGAAGAATTACCATGAGGACAAATTCAAACAAATAGCTACTCTCCATCTTAAGATGAGTTTTTCCATTGACCCACTGCTAGGTATCCTCTTTGTGACTCTGGGTCTCGTATTGAAACAGGGGCACAGAAACACATGTCTAAGTGAGACTCATATATCAAGGTTAAGTGTTCATCAAGCAGACATCCGAAAGCAGTGTGGTCCAATACAACAAGTCCACCATTAACCCATTAACCCACATATCTAACACCAATTGCAATGTCCTTCTCCATCTTTCACAACAGACGACATGTTGCTGGCTGAAGGAGGAGAGCCGAGGCAGTGAATGTGTAAGCAGAGCAGCGTGGGCAGTGGATATGTCAGTATATCTCTGCACGGCTACTCAAACAGCCCGGGCTTCCTCTCGGTATGTCCATGTGTCTTCCGCTTAGGGACGTATTGCAGGAAAGGTGCCTTGACAGCTAACGCAGGGAACAAGGTGAGGCACCTGCACCCTGCTCCCAAGTTCAGAAATGAAGAGACCCAACTAGAATGGCAATGCTCAAGGAGACATTGATCACTCTGCCCTTCATTTAACCGCACATGTGTATCGCCCAGGTTGGCACAATCCACATACTAAATCCACATTTGCGAACCTGGCCCCCCTGAAAATTCTTTAAACCCAACATGGAATTAAGTAACATCAGGACCTTAATTCTAAAACTTTTGGAATGTTCCCCCACTCAGAAAGTTTGTAAGCCAACTACTCTGTGCCATTATACGCCAAATTTTAGCTATTCACTTTATCTATGGCCCACTAATATAAAAACAGTGCTCAGAGGAAACAATCATTGCTCGCCATGAAGAAATCTTCATTCCAATAGGAACCATTCAAAGTCTGTGTCCATCGGCAAAATCAAAGCCGGACAGGCCTGCATAAACTCAGCACTTTTAGGCACCAGTTCACAGTCCCCAATGTCGTCTTCTGGTGGGCTTCCGGTCGACCCGTGCCAGCTACCTCGCTCAGCCTTCACGGGGTATCCACCGATCACCTTGCTTGTAGACCATGGGCTCTCGCCACTATTCAACAAGTTGGGCTCCTGATGCGACGTGGTGAACTTTTCTCGAGTCACCCTCGTGTTCTCCTTTTCAGGTAAACCAAATCCACAGGTATCCGTGCCCATATGCAAGCAGTCCTTTTATTGCTGCAGTTCTCTGACCTCCACACCACATGTAGTTCCACGTGGACACCCAGGAAGCAATTCAGCCTGCTCACAGGCTCTCTTTAACACACAGTCCCAGGGAGATGTTTTCTCCCTACTCCCAGATTTTTTTTTTAACTTCTGGCAAAGACTTAAGGTTCCAGAGTACAGGAAAGCACTGGTGGGCATCAATTTCACTGCATAGCTGTCTTCCCAGAGGTGGTCTAAACCCAGCTAAAGATCACCCCATTTTGGTGGCTCAAAGCAAGTGGGCTTACAAACTTTCATTTTCACCACTTCCCATAGTTTCCCCAGAAAACAACCGAGTAAAGGGTGGCTTGGTCTGACCTCTGGATAGACAAGGAAGAAGAATTACCATGAGGACAAATTCAAACAAATAGCTACTCTCCATCTTAAGATGAGTTTTTCCATTGACCCACTGCTAGGTATCCTCTTTGTGACTCTGGGTCTCGTATTGAAACAGGGGCACAGAAACACATGTCTAAGTGAGACTCATATATCAAGGTTAAGTGTTCATCAAGCAGACATCCGAAAGCAGTGTGGTCCAATACAACAAGTCCACCATTAACCCATTAACCCACATATCTAACACCAATTGCAATGTCCTTCTCCATCTTTCACAACAGACGACATGTTGCTGGCTGAAGGAGGAGAGCCGAGGCAGTGAATGTGTAAGCAGAGCAGCGTGGGCAGTGGATATGTCAGTATATCTCTGCACGGCTACTCAAACAGCCCGGGCTTCCTCTCGGTATGTCCATGTGTCTTCCGCTTAGGGACGTATTGCAGGAAAGGTGCCTTGACAGCTAACGCAGGGAACAAGGTGAGGCACCTGCACCCTGCTCCCAAGTTCAGAAATGAAGAGACCCAACTAGAATGGCAATGCTCAAGGAGACATTGATCACTCTGCCCTTCATTTAACCGCACATGTGTATCGCCCAGGTTGGCACAATCCACATACTAAATCCACATTTGCGAACCTGGCCCCCCTGAAAATTCTTTAAACCCAACATGGAATTAAGTAACATCAGGACCTTAATTCTAAAACTTTTGGAATGTTCCCCCACTCAGAAAGTTTGTAAGCCAACTACTCTGTGCCATTATACGCCAAATTTTAGCTATTCACTTTATCTATGGCCCACTAATATAAAAACAGTGCTCAGAGGAAACAATCATTGCTCGCCATGAAGAAATCTTCATTCCAATAGGAACCATTCAAAGTCTGTGTCCATCGGCAAAATCAAAGCCGGACAGGCCTGCATAAACTCAGCACTTTTAGGCACCAGTTCACAGTCCCCAATGTCGTCTTCTGGTGGGCTTCCGGTCGACCCGTGCCAGCTACCTCGCTCAGCCTTCACGGGGTATCCACCGATCACCTTGCTTGTAGACCATGGGCTCTCGCCACTATTCAACAAGTTGGGCTCCTGATGCGACGTGGTGAACTTTTCTCGAGTCACCCTCGTGTTCTCCTTTTCAGGTAAACCAAATCCACAGGTATCCGTGCCCATATGCAAGCAGTCCTTTTATTGCTGCATTTCTCCGACCTCCACACCACATGTAGTTCCACGTGGACACCCAGGAAGCAATTCAGCCTGCTCACAGGCTCTCTTTAACACAGAGTAACAGGGAGATGTTTTCTCCCTACTCCCAGATTTTTTTTTAACTTCTGGCAAAGACGTATGGTTCCAGAGTACATGAAAGCACTGGTGGGCATCAATTTCACTGCATAGCTCTCTTCCCAGAGGTGGTCTAACCCAGCTAAAGATCACCCCATTTTGGTGGCTCAAAGCAAGTGGGCTTACAAACTTTCATTTTCACCACTTTCCATAGTTTCCCCAGAAAACAACAGAGTAAAGGATGGCTTGGTCTGACCTCTGGATAGACAAGGAAGAAGAATTACCATGAGGACAAGGTCAAACAAATAGCTACTCTCCATCTTAAGATGAGTTTTTCCATTGCCCCACTGCTAGGTATCCTCTTTGTGACTCTGACTCTCGTAGACAAAGAGGGGCACAGAAACTCATGTCTAAGTGAGACTCATATATCAAGGTTAAGTGTTCATCAAGCAGACATCCGAAAGCAGTGTGGTCCAAAACCACAAGTCCGACATTAACCCATTAACCCACATGTCTAACACCAATTGTAGTGTCCTCCTCCATCTTTCAAAACAGACGACATGTTGCTGGCTGAAGGAGGAGAGCAGAGGCAGTGAATGTGTAAGCGAGCAGCGTGGGCAGTGGATATATCCGTATATCTCTGCACGGCTACTCAAACAGCCAGGGCTTCCTCTGGGTATGTCCATGTGTCTTCGACTCAGGGACGTATTGCAGGAAAGGAGCCTTGACAGCTAAAACAGGGAACAAGGTGAGGCACCTGCATCCTGCTCCCAAGTTCAGAAATGAAGAGACCCAACTAGAATGGCAATGCTCAAGGAGACATTGATCACTCTGCCCTTCATTTAACCGCACATGTGTATCGCCCAGGTTGGCACAATCCACATACTAAATCCACATTTGCGAACCTGGCCCCCCTGAAAATTCTTTAAACCCAACATGGAATTAAGTAACATCAGGACCTTAATTCTAAAACTTATGGAATGTTCCCCCACTCAGAAAGTTTGTAAGCCAACTACTCTGTGCCATTATACGCCAAATTTTAGCTATTCACTTTATCTATGGCCCACTAATATAAAAACAGTGCTCAGAGGAAACAATCATTGCTCGCCATGAAGAAACCTTCATTCCAATAGGAACCATTCAAAGTCTGTGTCCATCGGCAAAATCAAAGCCAGACAGGCCGTGCATAAACTCAGCACTTTTAGGCCCCAGTTCACAGTCCCCAATATTGTCTTCTGGTGGGCTTCGGGTCGACCCGTGCCAGCTACCTCGCTCAACTTTCACGGGGTATCCACCGGTCACCTTGCTTATAGACCATGGGCTCTCGCCACCATTCAACAAGTTGGGCTCCTGATGCGACGTGGTGAACTTTACTCGAGTCACTCTCGTGTTCTCCTTTTCAGGTAAACCAAATCCACAGGTATCCGTGCCCATATGCAAGCAGTCCTTTTATTGCTGCATTTCTCCGACCTCCACAACACATATAGTTCCACGTGGACACCCAGGAAGCAATTCAGCCTGCTCACAGGCTCTCTTTAACACACAGTCCCAGGGAGATGTTTTCTCCCTACTCCCAGATTTTTTTTTTAACTTCTGGCAAAGACTTAAGGTTCCAGAGTACAGGAAAGCACTGGTGGGCATCAATTTCACTGCATAGCTGTCTTCCCAGAGGTGGTCTAAACCCAGCTAAAGATCACCCCATTTTGGTGGCTCAAAGCAAGTGGGCTTACAAACTTTCATTTTCACCACTTCCCATAGTTTCCCCAGAAAGCAACCGAGAAAAGGGTGGCTTTGTCTGACCTCGGGATAGACAAGGAAGAAGAATTACCATGAGGGTAGGTCAAACAAATAGCTACTCTCCATCTTGAGATGAGTTTTTCCAGTGCCCCACTGCTAGGTAACCTATTTGTGACTCTGGCTCTCGTAGACAAACAGGGGCACAGAAACTCATGTCTAAGTTAGACTCATATATCAAGGTTAAGTGTTCATCAAGCAGACATCCGAAAGCAGTGTGGTCCAAAACCACAAGTCCGACATTAACCCATTAACCCACATGTCTAACACCAATTGTAGTGTCCTCCTCCATCTTTCAAAACAGACGACATGTTGCTGGCTGAAGGAGGAGAGCAGAGGCAGTGAATGTGTAAGCGAGCAGCGTGGGCAGTGGATATGTCCCTATATCTCTGCACGGCTACTCAAACAGCCCGGGCTTCCTCTGGGTATGTCCATGTGTCTTCGACTCAGGGACGTATTGCAGGAAAGGAGCCTTGACAGCTAAAGCAGGGAACAAGGTGAGGCACCTGCACCCTGCTCCCAAGTTCAGAAATGAAGAGACCCAACTAGAATGGCAATGCTCAAGGAGACATTGATCACTCTGCCCTTCATTTAACCGCACATGTGTATCGCCCAGGTTGGCACAATCCACATACTAAATCCACATTTGCGAACCTGGCCCCCCTGAAAATTCTTTAAACCCAACATGGAATTAAGTATCATCAGGACCTTAATTCTAAAACTTTTGGAATGTTCCCCCACTCAGAAAGTTTGTAAGCCAACTACTCTGTGCCATTATACGCCAAATTTTAGCTATTCACTTTATCTATGGCCCACTAATATAAAAACAGTGCTCAGAGGTAACAATCATTGCTCGCCATGAAGAAATCTTCATTCCAATAGGAACCATTCAAAGTCTGTGTCCATCGGCAAAATCAAAGCCGGACAGGCCTGCATAAACTCAGCACTTTTAGGCACCAGTTCACAGTCTCCAATATCGACCTCTGGTGGGCTTCGTGTCGCCCCGTGCCAACTACCGCGCTCAGCCTTCACGGGGTATCCACCGGTCACCTTGCTTGTAGACCATGGGTTCTCGCCACTATTCAACAAGTTGGGCTCCTGATGCAACGTGGTGAACTTTACTCGAGTCACCCTCGTGTTCTCCTTTTCAGGTAAACCAAATCCACAGGTATCCGTGCCCATATGCAAGCAGTCCTTTTATTGCTGCAGTTCTCTGACCTCCACACCACATGTAGTTCCACGTGGACACCCAGGAAGCAATTCAGCCTGCTCACAGGCTCTCTTTAACACACAGTCCCAGGGAGATGTTTTCTCCCTACTCCCAGATTTTTTTTTTAACTTCTGGCAAAGACTTAAGGTTCCAGAGTACAGGAAAGCACTGGTGGGCATCAATTTCACTGCATAGCTGTCTTCCCAGAGGTGGTCTAAACCCAGCTAAAGATCACCCCATTTTGGTGGCTCAAAGCAAGTGGGCTTACAAACTTTCATTTTCACCACTTCCCATAGTTTCCCCAGAAAACAACCGAGTAAAGGGTGGCTTGGTCTGACCTCTGGATAGACAAGGAAGAAGAATTACCATGAGGACAAATTCAAACTAATAGCTACTCTCCATCTTAAGATGAGTTTTTCCATTGACCCACTGCTAGGTATCCTCTTTGTGACTCTGGGTCTCGTATTGAAACAGGGGCACAGAAACACATGTCTAAGTGAGACTCATATATCAAGGTTAAGTGTTCATCAAGCAGACATCCGAAAGCAGTGTGGTCCAATACAACAAGTCCACCATTAACCCATTAACCCACATATCTAACACCAATTGCAATGTCCTTCTCCATCTTTCAAAACAGACGACATGTTGTTGGCTGAAGGAGGAGAGCCGAGGCAGTGAATGTGTAAGCAGAGCAGCGTGGGCAGTGGATATGTCAGTATATCTCTGCACGGCTACTCAAACAGCCCGGGCTTCCTCTCGGTATGTCCATGTGTCTTCCGCTTAGGGACGTATTGCAGGAAAGGTGCCTTGACAGCTAACGCAGGGAACAAGGTGAGGCACCTGCACCCTGCTCCCAAGTTCAGAAATGAAGAGACCCAACTAGAATGGCAATGCTCAAGGAGACATTGATCACTCTGCCCTTCATTTAACCGCACATGTGTATCGCCCAGGTTGGCACAATCCACATACTAAATCCACATTTGCGAACCTGGCCCCCCTGAAAATTCTTTAAACCCAACATGGAATTAAGTAACATCAGGACCTTAATTCTAAAACTTTTGGAATGTTCCCCCACTCAGAAAGTTTGTAAGCCAACTACTCTGTGCCATTATACGCCAAATTTTAGCTATTCACTTTATCTATGGCCCACTAATATAAAAACAGTGCTCAGAGGAAACAATCATTGCTCGCCATGAAGAAATCTTCATTCCAATAGGAACCATTCAAAGTCTGTGTCCATCGGCAAAATCAAAGCCGGACAGGCCTGCATAAACTCAGCACTTTTAGGCACCAGTTCACAGTCCCCAATGTCGTCTTCTGGTGGGCTTCCGGTCGACCCGTGCCAGCTACCTCGCTCAGCCTTCACGGGGTATCCACCGGTCACCTTGCTTGTAGACCATGGGCTCTCGCCACTATTCAACAAGTTGGGCTCCTGATGCGACGTGGTGAACTTTTCTCGAGTCACCCTCGTGTTCTCCTTTTCAGGTAAACCAAATCCACAGGTATCCGTGCCCATATGCAAGCAGTCCTTTTATTGCTGCATTTCTCCGACCTCCACACCACATGTAGTTCCACGTGGACACCCAGGAAGCAATTCAGCCTGCTCACAGGCTCTCTTTAACACAGAGTACCAGGGAGATGTTTTCTCCCTACTCCCAGATTTTTTTTTAACTTCTGGCAAAGACGTATGGTTCCAGAGTACATGAAAGCACTGGTGGGCATCAATTTCACTGCATAGCTCTCTTCCCAGAGGTGGTCTAACCCAGCTAAAGATCACCCCATTTTGGTGGCTCAAAGCAAGTGGGCTTACAAACTTTCATTTTCACCACTTCCCATAGTTTCCCCAGAAAACAACAGAGTAAAGGATGGCTTGGTCTGACCTCTGGATAGACAAGGAAGAAGAATTACCATGAGGACAAGGTCAAACAAATAGCTACTCTCCATCTTAAGATGAGTTTTTCCATTGCCCCACTGCTAGGTAACCTATTTGTGACTCTGGCTCTCGTAGACAAACAGGGGCACAGAAACTCATGTCTAAGTTAGACTCATATATCAAGGTTAAGTGTTCATCAAGCAGACATCCGAAAGCAGTGTGGTCCAAAACCACAAGTCCGACATTAACCCATTAACCCACATGTCTAACACCAATTGTAGTGTCCTTCTCCATCTTTCAAAACAGACGACATGTTGCTGGCTGAAGGAGGAGAGCAGAGGCAGTGAATGTGTAAGCGAGCAGCGTGGGCAGTGGATATGTCCGTATATCTCTGCACGGCTACTCAAACAGCCCGGGCTTCCTCTGGGTATGTCCATGTGTCTTCGACTCAGGGACGTATTGCAGGAAAGGAGCCTTGACAGCTAAAGCAGGGAACAAGGTGAGGCACCTGCACCCTGCTCCCAAGTTCAGAAATGAAGAGACCCAACTAGAATGGCAATGCTCAAGGAGACATTGATCACTCTGCCCTTCATTTAACCGCACATGTGTATCGCCCAGGTTGGCACAATCCACATACTAAATCCACATTTGCGAACCTGGCCCCCCTGAAAATTCTTTAAACCCAACATGGAATTAAGTATCATCAGGACCTTAATTCTAAAACTTTTGGAATGTTCCCCCACTCAGAAAGTTTGTAAGCCAACTACTCTGTGCCATTATACGCCAAATTTTAGCTATTCACTTTATCTATGGCCCACTAATATAAAAACAGTGCTCAGAGGTAACAATCATTGCTCGCCATGAAGAAATCTTCATTCCAATAGGAACCATTCAAAGTCTGTGTCCATCGGCAAAATCAAAGCCGGACAGGCCTGCATAAACTCAGCACTTTTAGGCACCAGTTCACAGTCCCCAATATCGTCTTCTGGTGGGCTTCCGGTCGACCGGTGCCAGCTACCTCGCTCAGCCTTCACGGGGTATCCACCGGTCACCTTGCTTGTAGACCATGGGCTCTCACCACTATTCAACAAGTTGGGCTCCTGATGCGACGTGGTGAACTTTTCTCGAGTCACCCTCGTGTTCTCCTTTTCAGGTAAACCAAATCCACAGGTATCCGTGCCCATATGCAAGCAGTCCTTTTATTGCTGCATTTCTCCGACCTCCACACCACATGTAGTTCCACGTGGACACCCAGGAAGCAATTCAGCCTGCTCACAGGCTCTCTTTAACACAGAGTCCCAGGGAGATGTTTTCTCCCTACTCCCAGATTTTTTTTTAACTTCTGGCAAAGACGTATGGTTCCAGAGTACATGAAAGCACTGGTGGGCATCAATTTCACTGCATAGCTCTCTTCCCAGAGGTGGTCTAACCCAGCTAAAGATCACCCCATTTTGGTGGCTCAAAGCAAGTGGGCTTACAAACTTTCATTTTCACCACTTCCCATAGTTTCCCCAGAAAACAACAGAGTAAAGGATGGCTTGGTCTGACCTCTGGATAGACAAGGAAGAAGAATTACCATGAGGACAAGGTCAAACAAATAGCTACTCTCCATCTTAAGATGAGTTTTTCCATTGCCCCACTGCTAGGTATCCTCTTTGTGACTCTGACTCTCGTAGACAAAGAGGGGCACAGAAACTCATGTCTAAGTGAGACTCATATATCAAGGTTAAGTGTTCATCAAGCAGACATCCGAAAGCAGTGTGGTCCAAAACCACAAGTCCGACATTAACCCATTAACCCACATGTCTAACACCAATTGTAGTGTCCTCCTCCATCTTTCAAAACAGACGACATGTTGCTGGCTGAAGGAGGAGAGCAGAGGCAGTGAATGTGTAAGCGAGCAGCGTGGGCAGTGGATATGTCCGTATATCTCTGCACGGCTACTCAAACAGCCAGGGCTTCCTCTGGGTATGTCCATGTGTCTTCGACTCAGGGACGTATTGCAGGAAAGGAGCCTTGACAGCTAAAACAGGGAACAAGGTGAGGCACCTGCATCCTGCTCCCAAGTTCAGAAATGAAGAGACCCAACTAGAATGGCAATGCTCAAGGAGACATTGATCACTCTGCCCTTCATTTAACCGCACATGTGTATCGCCCAGGTTGGCACAATCCACATACTAAATCCACATTTGCGAACCTGGCCCCCCTGAAAATTCTTTAAACCCAACATGGAATTAAGTAACATCAGGACCTTAATTCTAAAACTTATGGAATGTTCCCCCACTCAGAAAGTTTGTAAGCCAACTACTCTGTGCCATTATACGCCAAATTTTAGCTATTCACTTTATCTATGGCCCACTAATATAAAAACAGTGCTCAGAGGAAACAATCATTGCTCGCCATGAAGAAATCTTCATTCCAATAGGAACCATTCAAAGTCTGTGTCCATCGGCAAAATCAAAGCCAGACAGGCCGTGCATAAACTCAGCACTCTTAGGCCCCAGTTCACAGTCCCCAATATTGTCTTCTGGTGGGCTTCGGGTCGACCCGTGCCAGCTACCTCGCTCAACCTTCACGGGGTATCCACCAGTCACCTTGCTTATAGACCATGGGCTCTCGCCACTATTCAACAAGTTGGGCTCCTGATGCGACGTGGTGAACTTTACTCGAGTCACTCTCGTGTTCTCCTTTTCAGGTAAACCAAATCCACAGGTATCCGTGCCCATATGCAAGCAGTCCTTTTATTGCTGCATTTCTCCAACCTCCACAACACATATAGTTCCACGTGGACACCCAGGAAGCAATTCAGCCTGCTCACATACTCTCTTTAACACAGAGTCCCAGGGAGATGTTTTCTCCCTACTCCCAGATTTTTTTTTTAACTTCTGGCAAAGACTTAAGGTTCCAGAGTACAGGAAAGCACTGGTGGGCATCAATTTCACTGCATAGCTGTCTTCCCAGAGGTGGTCTAAACCCAGCTAAAGATCACCCCATTTTGGTGGCTCAAAGCAAGTGGGCTTACAAACTTTCATTTTCACCACTTCCCATAGTTTCCCCAGAAAGCAACCGAGAAAAGGGTGGCTTTGTCTGACCTCGGGATAGACAAGGAAGAAGAATTACCATGAGGGTAGGTCAAACAAATAGCTACTCTCCATCTTGAGATGAGTTTTTCCAGTGCCCCACTGCTAGGTAACCTATTTGTGACTCTGGCTCTCGTAGACAAACAGGGGCACAGAAACTCATGTCTAAGTTAGACTCATATATCAAGGTTAAGTGTTCATCAAGCAGACATCCGAAAGCAGTGTGGTCCAAAACCACAAGTCCGACATTAACCCATTAACCCACATGTCTAACACCAATTGTAGTGTCCTCCTCCATCTTTCAAAACAGACGACATGTTGCTGGCTGAAGGAGGAGAGCAGAGGCAGTGAATGTGTAAGCGAGCAGCGTGGGCAGTGGATATGTCCGTATATCTCTGCACGGCTACTCAAACAGCCCGGGCTTCCTCTGGGTATGTCCATGTGTCTTCGACTCAGGGACGTATTGCAGGAAAGGAGCCTTGACAGCTAAAGCAGGGAACAAGGTGAGGCACCTGCACCCTACTGCCAAGTTCAGAAATGAAGAGACCCAACTAGAATGGCAATGCTCAAGGAGACATTGATCACTCTGCCCTTCATTTAACCGCACATGTGTATCGCCCAGGTTGGCACAATCCACATACTAAATCCACATTTGCGAACCTGGCCCCCCTGAAAATTCTTTAAACCCAACATGGAATTAAGTATCATCAGGACCTTAATTCTAAAACTTTTGGAATGTTCCCCCACTCAGAAAGTTTGTAAGCCAACTACTCTGTGCCATTATACGCCAAATTTTAGCTATTCACTTTATCTATGGCCCACTAATATAAAGACAGTGCTCAGAGGTAACAATCATTGCTCGCCATGAAGAAATCTTCATTCCAATAGGAACCATTCAAAGTCTGTGTCCATCGGCAAAATCAAAGCCGGACAGGCCTGCATAAACTCAGCACTTTTAGGCACCAGTTCACAGTCCCCAATATCGTCTTCTGGTGGGCTTCCGGTCGACCGGTGCCAGCTACCTCGCTCAGCCTTCACGGGGTATCCACCGGTCACCTTGCTTGTAGACCATGGGCTCTCGCCACTATTCAACAAGTTGGGCTCCTGATGCGACGTGGTGAACTTTTCTCGAGTCACCCTCGTGTTCTCCTTTTCAGGTAAACCAAATCCACAGGTATCCGTGCCCATATGCAAGCAGTCCTTTTATTGCTGCATTTCTCCGACCTCCACACCACATGTAGTTCCACGTGGACACCCAGGAAGCAATTCAGCCTGCTCACAGTCTCTCTTTAACACAGAGTCCCAGGGAGATGTTTTCTCCCTACTCCCAGATTTTTTTTTAACTTCTGGCAAAGACGTATGGTTCCAGAGTACATGAAAGCACTGGTGGGCATCAATTTCACTGCATAGCTCTCTTCCCAGAGGTGGTCTAACCCAGCTAAAGATCACCCCATTTTGATGGCTCAAAGCAAGTGGGCTTACAAACTTTCATTTTCACCACTTCCCATAGTTTCCCCTGAAAACAACAGAGTAAAGGATGGCTTGGTCTGACCTCTCGATAGACAAGGAAGAAGAATTACCATGAGGACAAGGTTAAACAAATAGCTACTCTCCATCTTAAGATGAGTTTTTCCATTGCCCCACTGCTAGGTATCCTCTTTGTGACTCTGACTCTCGTAGACAAACAGGGGCACAGAAACTCATGTCTAAGTGAGACTCATATATCAAGGTTAAGTGTTCATCAAGCAGACATCCGAAAGCAGTGTGGTCCAAAACCACAAGTCCGACATTAACCCATTAACCCACATGTCTAACACCAATTGTAGTGTCCTCCTCCTACTTTCAAAACGGACGACATGTTGCTGGCTGAAGAAGGAGAGCAGAGGCAGTGAATGTGTAAGCGAGCAGCATGGGCAGTGGATATGTCCGTATATCTCTGCACGGCTACTCAAACAGCCCGGGCTTCCTCTGGGTATGTCCATGTGTCTTCGACTCAGGGACGTATTGCAGGAAAGGAGCCTTGACAGCTAAAACAGGGAACAAGGTGAGGCACCTGCATCCTGCTCCCAAGTTCAGAAATGAAGAGACCCAACTAGAATGGCAATGCTCAAGGAGACATTGATCACTCTGCCCTTCATTTAACCGCACATGTGTATCGCCCAGGTTGGCACAATCCACATACTAAATCCACATTTGCGAACCTGGCCCCCCTGAAAATTCTTTAAACCCAACATGGAATTAAGTAACATCAGGACCTTAATTCTAAAACTTATGGAATGTTCCCCCACTCAGAAAGTTTGTAAGCCAACTACTCTGTGCCATTATATGCCAAATTTTAGCTATTCACTTTATCTTTGGCCCACTAATATAAAAACAGTGCTCAGAGGAAACAATCATTGCTCGCCATGAAGAAATCTTCATTCCAATAGGAACCATTCAAAGTCTGTGTCCATCGGCAAAATCAAAGCCGGACAGGCCGTGCATAAACTCAGCACTTTTGGCACCAGTTCACAGTCCCCAATATCGTCTTCTGGTGGGCTTCGGGTCGACCCGTGCCAGCTACCTCCCTCAGCCTTCACGGGGTATCCACCGGTCACCTTGCTTGTAGACCATGGGCTCTCGCCACTATTCAACAAGTTGGGCTCCTGATGCGACGTGGTGAACTTTACTCGAGTCACCCTCGTGTTCTCCTTTTCAGGTAAACCAAATCCACAGGTATCCGTGCCCATATGCAAGCAGTACTTTTATTGCTGCATTTCTCCAACCTCCACAACACATATAGTTCCACGTGGACACCCAGGAAGCAATTCAGCCTGCTCACAGGCTCTCTTTAACACACAGTCCCAGGGAGATGTTTTCTCCCTACTCCCAGATTTTTTTTTAACTTCTGGCAAAGACTTATGGCTCCAGAGTACCTGAAAGCACTGGTGAGCATCAATTTCACTGCATAGCTGTCTTCCCAGAGGTGGTCTAAACCCAGCTAAAGATCACCCCATTTTGGTGGCTCAAAGCAAGTGGGCTTACAAACTTTCATTTTCACCACTTCCCATAGTTTCCCCAAAAAACAACCGAGTAAAGGGTGGCTTGGTCTGACCTCTGGATAGACAAGGAAGAAGAATTACCATGAGGGCAAGGTCAATTATATAGCTACTCTCCATCTTAAGATGAGTTTTTCCATTGCCCCACTGCTAGGTGTCCTATTTGTGACTCTGGCTCTCGTAGAGAAACGGGGGCACAGAAACTCATGTCTAAGTGAGACTCATATATCAAGGTTAAGTGTTCATCAAGCAGAAATCCGAAAGCAGTGTGGTCCAAAACCAGAAGTCCGACATTAACCCATTAACCCACATGTCTAACACCAATTGTAGTGTCCTCCTCCATCTTTCAAAATAGACGACATGTTGCTGGCTGAAGGAGGAGAGCAGAGGCAGTGAATGTGTAAGGGAGCAGCGTGGGCAATGGATATGTCCGTATATCTCTGCACGGCTACTCAAACAGCCCGGGCTTCCTCTGGGTATGTCCATGTGTCTTCGACTCAGGGACGTATTGCAGGAAAGGAGCCTTGACAGCTAAAACAGGGAACAAGGTGAGGCACCTGCATCCTGCTCCCAAGTTCAGAAATGAAGAGACCCAACTAGAATGGCAATGCTCAAGGAGACATTGATCACTCTGCCCTTCATTTAACCGCACATGTGTATCGCCCAGGTTGGCACAATCCACATACTAAATCCACATTTGCGAACCTGGCCCCCCTGAAAATTCTTTAAACCCAACATGGAATTAAGTAACATCAGGACCTTAATTCTAAAACTTATGGAATGTTCCCCCACTCAGAAAGTTTGTAAGCCAACTACTCTGTGCCATTATACGCCAAATTTTAGCTATTCACTTTATCTATGGCCCACTAATATAAAAACAGTGCTCAGAGGAAACAATCATTGCTCGCCATGAAGAAATCTTCATTCCAATAGGAACCATTCAAAGTCTGTGTCCATCGGCAAAATCAAAGCCGGACAGGCCGTGCATAAACTCAGCACTTTTAGGCACCAGTTCACAGTCCCCAATATCGTCTTCTGGTGGGCTTCGGGTCGACCCGTGCCAGCTACCTCCCTCAGCCTTCACGGGGTATCCACCGGTCACCTTGCTTGTAGACCATGGGCTCTTGCCACTATTCAACAAGTTGGGCTCCTGATGCGACGTGGTGAACTTTACTCGAGTCACCCTCGTGTTCTCCTTTTCAGGTAAACCAAATCCACAGGTATCCGTGCCCATATGCAAGCAGTACTTTTATTGCTGCATTTCTCCGACCTCCACAACACATATAGTTCCACGTGGACACCCAGGAAGCAATTCAGCCTGGTCACAGGCTCTCTTTAACACACAGTCCCAGGGAGATGTTTTCTCCCTACTCCCAGATTTTTTTTTAACTTCTGTCAAAGACTTATGGTTCCAGAGTACCTGAAAGCACTGGTGAGCATCAATTTCACTGCATAGCTCTATTCCCAGAGGTGGTCTAAACCCAGCTAAAGATCACCCCATTTTGGTGGCTCAAACAAGTGGGCTTACAAACTTTCATTTTCACCACTTCCCATAGTTTCCCCAAAAAACAACCGAGTAAAGGGTGGCTTGGTCTGACCTCTGGATAGACAAGGAAGAAGAATTACCATGAGGACAAGGTCAAACAAATAGCTTCTCTCCATCTTAAGATGAGTTTTTCCATTGCCCCACTGCCAGGTATCCTCTTTGTGACTCTGACTCTCGTAGACAAACAGGGGCACAGAAACTCATGTCTAAGTGAGACTCATATATCAAGGTTAAGTGTTCATCAAGCAGAAATCCGAAAGCAGTGTGGTCCAAAACCACAAGTCCGACATTAACCCATTAACCCACATGTCTAACACCAATTGTAGTGTCCTCCTCCATCTTTCAAAACAGACAACATGTTGCTGGCTGAAGGAGGAGAGCAGAGGCAGTGAATGTGTAAGCGAGCAGCGTGGGCAATGGATATGTCCGTATATCTCTGCACGGCTACTCAAACAGCCCGGGCTTCCTCTGGGTATGTGCATGTGTCTTCGACTCAGGGACGTATTGCAGGAAAGGAGCCTTGACAGCTAAAGCAGGGAACAAGGTGAGGCACCTGCACCCTGCTCCCAAGTTCAGAAATGAAGAGACCCAACTAAAATGGCAATCCTCAAGGAGATATTGATCACTCTGCCCTTCATTTAACTGCACTTGTGTATCGCCCAGGTTGGCACAATCCACATACTAAATCCACATTTGCGAACCTGGCCCCCCTAAAATTCTTTAAACCCAACATGGAATTAAGTAACATCAGGACCTTAATTTTAAAACTTATGGAAAGTTCCCCCACTCAGAAAGTTTGTAAACCAACTACTCTGTGCCATTATATGCCAAATTTTAGCTATTCACTTTATCTATGGCCCACTAATATAAAAACAGTGCTCAGAGGAAACAATCATTGCTCGCCATGAAGAAATCTTCATTCCAATAGGAACCATTCAAAGTCTGTGTCCATCGGCAAAATCAAAGCCGGACAGGCCGTGCATAAACTCAGAACCCTTAGGCACCAGTTCACAGTCTCCAATATCGTCCTCTGGTGGGCGTCGGGTCGACCCGTGCCAGCTACCTCGCTCAGCCTTCGCGGGGTATCCACCGGTCACCTTGCTTGTAGACCATGGGCTCTCGCCACTATTCAACAAGTTGGGCTCCTGATGCGACGTGGTGAACTTTACTCGAGTCACCCTCGTGTTCTCCTTTTCAGGTAAACCAAATCCACAGGTATCCGTGCCCATATGCAAGCAGTCCTTTTATTGCTGCATTTCTCCGACCTCCACACCACATGCAGTTCCACGTGGACACCCAGGAAGCTATTCAGCCAGCTCACAGGCTCTCTTTAACACACAATCCCAGGGAGATGTTTTCTCCCTACTCCCAGATTTTTTTTTTAACTTCTGGCAAAGACTTATGGTTCCTGAGTACAGGAAAGCACTAGTGGGCATCAATTTCACTGCATAGCTGTCTTCCCAGAGGTGGTCTAAACCCAGCTAAAGATCAACCCATTTTGGTGGCTCAAAGCAAGTGGGCTTACAAACTTTCATTTTCACCACTTCCCATAGTTTCCCCAGAAAACAACCGAGTAAAGGGTGGCTTTGCCTGACCTCTGGATAGACAAGGAAGAAGAATTACCATGAGGGCAAGGTCAAACAAATAGCTACTCTCCACCTTAAGATGAGTTTTTCCATTGCCCCACTCTTGGTTATCCTATTTGTGACTCTGGTTCTCATAGACAAACAGGGGCACAGAAACTCATGTCTAAGTGAGACTCATATATCAAGGTTAAGTGTTCATCAAGCAGACATCCGAAAGCATTGTGGTCCAAAACCACAAGTCCAACATTAACCCATTAACCCACATGTCTTACACCAATTGCAGTGTCCTCCTCCATCTTTCAAAACAGACGACATGTTGCTGGCTGAAGGAGGAGAGCAGAGGCAGTGAATGAGTTAGCAGGGCAGCGTGGGCAGTGGATATGTCATCATATCTCTACACGGCTACTCCTACAACCCGGGCTTCCTATGGGTATTTCCATGTGTCTTCGGCTCAAGATACGTCTTGCCGTAAAGGAGCCTTGCAAGCTAAAGCAGGGAACAAGCTGAGGCAACTGCACCCTGCTCCCACGTTCAGAAATGAAGAGACCCAACTAGAATGGCAATACTCAAGGAGACATTGATCACTCCGCCCTTCATTTAACCGCACGTGTGTATCCCCCAGGTTGGCACAATCCACGAATTAAATCCACATTTGCGAACCTGGAACCCGTTCAAAATTCTTTAACCCCAACATGGAATTAAGTAACATCAGGACCTTAATTCTAAAACTTATGGAATGTTCCCCCACTCAGAAAGTTTGTAAGCCAACTACTCTGTGCCTTTATACACCAAATTTTAGCTATTCGCTTTATCTATGGCCCACTAATATAAAAACAGTGCTCAGAGGAAACGATCATTGCTCGCCATGAAGAAATCTTCATTCCAATAAGAACCATTCAAAGTCTGTGTCCATGGGCAAATCAGAGCCGGACAGGCCTTGCATACAGTCAGCACTTTTAGGCACCAGTTCACAGTCCCCAATATTGCCCTCTGGTGGGCTACGGGTCGACTCGTGCAGGCTACCTCACTCAGCCTTCACGGGGTGTCCACTGGTCACCTTGCTTGTAGACCATGGGCTCTCGCCACTATTCAACAAGTTGGGCTCCTGAAGCGACGTGGTGAACTTTACTCGAGTCACCCTTATGTTCTCCTTTTCAGGTAAACAAAATCCACAGGTATCCGTGCCCATACGCAAGCAGTCCTTTTATTGCTGCATTTCTCTGACCTCCACACCACATGTAGTTCCAATGGACACCCAAGGAAGCAAATCAGCCTGCTCACAGGCTCTCTTTATCACACAGTCCCAGGGAGATGTTTTCTCCCTACTCCCAGATATTTTTTTAACTTCTGGCAAACACTTATGGTTCCAGAGTACAGGAAGGCACTGGTGGGCATCAATTTCACTGCATAGCTGTCTTCCCAGAGGTGGTCTAAACCCAGCTAAAGAACACCCCATTTTGGTGGCTCAAAGAAAGTGGGCTTACAAACTTTCAATTTTCCCACTGCCCATAGTATCCCCAGAAAACAACCGAGTAAAGGGTGGCTTGGTCTGACCTCTGGATAGACAAGGAAGAAGAATTACCATAAGGGCAAGGTCAAACAAATAGCTACTTTCCATCTTAAGATGAGTTTTTCCATTGCCCCACTCTTGGTTATCCTATTTGTGACTCTGGTTCTCATAGACAAACAGGGGCACAGAAACTCATGTCTAAGTGAGACTCATATATCAAGGTTAAGTGTTCATCAAGCAGACATCCGAAAACATTGTGGTCCAAAACCACAAGTCCAACATTAACCCATTAACCCACATGTCTAACACCAATTGCAGTGTCCTCCTCCATCTTTCAAAACAGACGACATGTTGCTGGCTGAAGGAGGAGAGCAGAGGCAGTGAATGAGTTAGCAGGGCAGCGTGGGCAGTGGATATATCATCATATCTCTACACGGCTACTCCAACAACCCGGGCTTCCTCTGGGTATTTCCATGTGTCTTCGGCTCAAGATACGTCTTGCCGTAAAGGAGCCTTGCAAGTTAAAGCAGGGAACAAGCTGAGGCAACTGCACCCTGCTCCCACGTTCAGAAATGAAGAGACCCAACTAGAATGGCAATGCTCAAGGAGACATTGATCACTCCGCCCATCATTTAACCGCACGTGTGTATCCCCCATGTTGGCACAATCCACGAATTAAATCCACATTTGCGAACCTGGCACCCGTTCAAAATTCTTTAACCCCAACATGGAATTAAGTAACATCAGGACCTTAATTCTAAAACTTATGGAATGTTCCCCCACTCAGAAAGTTTGTAAGCCAACTACTCTGTGCCATTATACGCCAAATTTTAGCTATTCACTTTATCTATGGCTCACTAATATAAAAACAGTGCTCAGAGGAAACGATCATTGCTCGCCATGAAGAAATCTTCATTCCAATAGGAACCATTCAAAGTCTGTGTCCATCGGCAAAATCAAAGCTGGACAGGCCGTGCATAAAGTCAGCACTCTTAGGCACCAGTTCACAGTCTCCAATATCGTCCTCTCGTGGGCTTGGGGTCGACCCGTGCCGGCTACCACGCTCAGACTTCATGGGGTATCCACCGGTCACCTTGCTTGTAGACCATGGGCTCTCGCCACTATTCAACAAGTTGGGCACCTGAAGCGACGTGGTGAACTTTACCCGAGTCACCCTCGTGTTCTCCTCCTCAGGTAAACAAAATCCACAGGTATCCGTGCCCATACGCAAGCAGTCCTTTTATTGCTGCATTTCTCCGACTTCCACACCATATGTAGATCCTCGTGGACACCCAGCAAGCAATTCAGCCTGCTCACAGGCTCTCTTTAACACACAGTCCCAGGGAGATGTTTTCTCACTACTCCCAGATTTTTTTTTAACTTCTGGCAAAGACTTATTATTCCGGAGGACAGAAAAGCACTGGTGGGCATCAATTTCACTTCATAGCTATCTTCCCTGAGGTGGTCTAAACCCAGGTAAAGATCACCCCATTTTTGTGGCTCAAAGCAAGTGGGCTTACAAACTTTCATTATTCCCACTTCGAATAGTTTCCCCAGAAAACAACCGAGTAAAGCGTGGCTTTGTCTGACCTCTGGATAGACAAGGAAGAAGAATTACCATGAAGGCAAGGTCAAACAAATAGCTACCCTCCATCTTAAGATGAGTTTTCCATTTCCCCACTGCTAGGTATCCTATTTGTGACTCTGGCTCTCATAGAGAGACAGGGGCACAGAAACTCATGTCTAAGTGAGACTCATATATCAAGGTTAAGTGTTCATCAAGCAGACATCCTAAAGCAGTGTGGTCGAAACCCAAAAGTCCGACATCAACGCATTAACCCACATGTCTAAAACCAATTGCAATGTTCTCCTCCATCTTTCAAAACAGATGACATGTTGCTGGCTGAAGGAGGAGGGCCGAGGCAGTGAATGTGTAAGCAGAGCAGCGTGGGCTGTGGATGTATCAGCATATCTCTGCACGGCTACTCCAACAGCCTGGGCTTCCTCTGGGTAGGTCCATGTGTCTTTGGCTCAGGGACGTCTTGCCGGAAAGGAGCCTTGAAAGATAAAGCAGGGAACAAGGTGAGGCAGCTGCACCCTGCTCCCAAGTTCAGAAATGAAGAGACCCAACTAGAATGGCAATGCTCAAAGAGCCATTGATCCCTCCGCCCTTCATTTAACCGCACGTGTGTATCACCCAGGTTGGCACAATCCACGAACTAAATCCATATTTGCGAACCTGGCACCCGTTCAAACTTCTTTAACCCCAACATGGAATTTAGCAACATCAGGACCTTAATTCTAAACCTTATGTAATATTCCCCCACTCGGAAAGTTTGTAAGCCAACTACACTGTGCCTTTATATGTCATATTTTAGCTATTCACTTTATCTATGGCCCACTAATATAAAGCCGGTGCTCAGAGGAAACAATCATTGCTCGCTATGAAAAAATCTTCATTCCAATAGGAACCATTCGAAGTCTGTGTCCATTGGCAAAATCAAAGCCAGACAGGCTGTGCATAAAATCAGCATTCTTGGGCACCAGTTCACAGTCCCCAATATAGCCCTATGGTGGGCTTCTGGTCGACCCGTTCTGGCTACCTCGCTCAGCCTTCACAGGGTGTCCACTGGTCACCTTGCTTTTAGTCCATGGGCTATCCCACTATTCAACATGTTGAGCTCCTGATGCGACGTGGTGAACTTTACTCGAATCACCCTTGTGTTCTCCTTTTCAGGTAAACCAAATCCACAGGTATCCGTACCCGTATGCAAGCAGTCCTTTTATTGCTGCATTTCTCCAATGTCCACACCATATGTAGATCCACGTGGACACCCAGGAAACAATTCAGCCTGCTCACAGGCTCTCTTTAACACACAGTCTCAGGGAGATGTTTTCTCCCTAATCCCAGATTTTTTTTAACTTCTGGCCAAGGCTTATGGTTCCTGAGTACACCAAAGCACAGTTGGGCATCTATTTCACTGCATACCTGTCTTCCCAAAGGTGGTCAAAACCCAGCTAAAGATCACCCCATTTTGGTGGCTCAAGACAAGTGGCCTTACAAACTTTCATTTTTCCCACTTCCCATAGTTTCCCCAGAAAACAACCGAGTAAAGGGTATCTTTGTCTGACGCCTGGATAGACAGGGAAAAAGAATTACCATGAGGGCAAGGTCAAACAAATAGCTACTCTCCATCTTAAGATGAGTTTTTCCATTGCCCCACCGCTAGGTATCCTATTTGTGACTCTGGCTCTCATAGAGAAACAGGGATACAGAAACTCATGTCTAAGTGAGACTCATATATCAAGGTTAAGTGTTCCTCAAGCAGACATCCGAAAGCAGTGTGGTCCAAACCCACAAGTCCATCTCCAATTGCAATATCTTCCTCCTTCTTTCAAAACAGACGACATGTTGCTGGCTGAAGGAGGTGAGCAGAGGCAGTGAATGTTTAAGCAGAGCAGCGTAGGCAGTGGATATGTCAGCATATCTCTGCACGGCTACTCCAACAACCCGGGCTTCCTTTGGGTAAGTACATGTGTCTTCGGCTCAGGGACGTCTTGCCAAAGAGGAACCTTGACAGCTAAAGAGGAGAACAAGCTGAGGCAGCTGCACCCTGCTCCCAAGTTCAGAAAAGAAGAGACCCAACTAGAATGGCAATGCTCAAGAAGCCATTGATCACTCCGCCCTTCATTTTACCGCACGTGTGTATCGCCCAGGTTGGCACAATCCACATTTGTGAATCTGGCAGCCGTTCAAAATTCTTTAACCCCAACATGGAATTAAGCAACATCAGGACCTTAATTCTAAACCTTATGGAATGTTCCCCCACTCGGAAAGTTTGTAAGCCAACTATTCTTTGTCTTTATACGCCAAATTTTAGCTATTCACTTTATCTATGGCCCAAAATATAAAACAAGTGCTCAGAGGAAACAATTATTGCTCGCCATGAAGAAAATTTCATTTCAATAGGAACCTTTCAAAGTCTGTGTCCATCGGCAAAATCAAAGCCAGACAGGTTGTGCATAAATTCAGCACTCTAGGCACCAGTTCAAAGTCCCCAATATAGCCCTCTGTTGGGCTTTGGGTCGACCCGTGCCAGCTACCTCGCTCAGCCTTCATGGGTTATCCACTGGTCACCTTGCTTGTAGACAATGGGCTCCTGATGCACATGGTGAACTTTACTCGAGTCACACTCGTTTTCTTTTCAGGTAAACCAAATCCACAGGTATCCGTGCCCATACGGAAGCAGTCCTTTTATTGCTGCATTTCTCTGACTTCCACTCCATATGTAGATCTCCCTGGTCACCCAGAAAGCAATTCAGCCGGCTCACAGTCTCTCTTTAACACACAGTCCCTGGGAGATGTTTTCTCCCTACTCCCAGATTTTTTTTTAACTTTTGGCAAAGACTTATGGTTCCTGAGTTCACGAAAGCACTGATGTGCATCTATTTCACAGCACAGCTGTCTTCCAAGTGGTGGTCTAAACCCAGCTAAAGATAACCCCATTTTGGTGGCTCAAAGCAAGTGGGCTCAAAATATTTCATTTTTCCTACTACCCATAGTTTCCCCAGAAAACAACCGAGTAAAGGGTGGCTTTGTCTGACCTCTGGATAGACAAGGAAGAAGAATTACCACAAGGGCAAGGTCAAACAAATAGCTACTCTCCATCTTAAGATGAGTTTTTCCATTGCCCCACTGCAAAGTATCCTATTTGTGACTCTGGCTCTCATAGAGAAACTGGGGCACAGAAACTCATGTCTAAGTGAGACTCATATATAAAGGTTAAGCGTTCATCAAGCAGACATCCGAGAGCAGTGTGGTTCAAACCCACAAGTCCGACAATAACCCATTAACCCACATGTCCAAAACCAATTGCATTATCCTCCTCCATCTTTCAAAACACGACATGTTTCTGGCTGAAGGAGGAGAGCCAAGACAGAGAATGTGTAAGCAGAGCAACATGGGCAGTGCATATGTCAGCATATCTCTGCACGGCTACTCCAACAACCCGGGATTCCTCTGGGTAGGTCCACGTGTCTTCGGCTCAGGAATGTCTTGCCGGAAAGTAGCCTTGACAGCTAAAGCAGGGAACAAGCTGAGGCAGCTGCACCCTGCTCCCACGTTCAGAAATGAAGATACCCAACTAGAATGGCAATGCTCAAGGAGCCATTGATCCCTCCGCCCTTCATTTAACTGCACTTGTGTATCACGCAGGTTGGCACAATCCACGAACTAAATCCACATTTGTGAACCTGGCATTTGTTCAGAATTCTTTAAACCCAACATGGAATTAAGTAACATCAGGACCTTAATTCTAAACCTTATGGAATGTTCCCCCTCTCAGAAAGTTTGTAAGCCAACTGCTTTGTGCCTTTATACCCCTAATTTTAGCTATTCACTTTATCTATGGCCCACTAATGTAAAACCAGTAGTCAGAGGAAACAATCATTGCTCCCCATGAAGAAATCTTCATTCCAATAGGAACCTTTCAATGTCTGTGTCCATTGGCAAAATCAAACCGTTACAGGCCATGCATAAAGTCAGCACTCTTAGGCACCAGTTCATAGTCTCCAATATCGTCCTTTGGTAGGCTTCAGGTCGACCCGTGCCAGCTACCTCGCTCAGCCTTCAGGAGGTGTCCACCAGTCACCTTGCTTGTAGACCATGGGCTCTCGCCACTATTCAACAAGCCTGGGCTCCTGATGCGACGTGGTGAACTTTAGTCGAATCACCCTCTTTTTCTCCTTTTCAGGTAAACCAAATCCACAGGTATCTGGGCCCATACACAAGCAGTCCTTTTATTGCTGCATTTCTCCGACCTCCACTCCATATGAAGATCCACGTGGTCACCCAGCAAGCAATTCAGCCTGCTCACAGGCTCTCTTTAACACACAGTCCAGGGAGATGTTTTCTCCCTACTCTCAGATTTTATTTTAACTTCTGGCAAAGGCTTATGGTTCCTGAGTACACGAAAGCACTGGTGGGCATCTAATTCACTGCACAGCTGTCTTCCCAGAGGTGGTCTAAACCCAGCTAAAGATCACCCCATTTTGGTGGCTCAAAGCAAGTGGGCTTACAAACTTTCATTTTCACCACTTCCCATAGTTTCCCCAGAAAACAACCGAGTAAAGGGTGGCTTTGCCTGACCTCTGGATAGACAATGAAGAAGAATTACCATGACGGCAATGTCAAACAAATAGCTACTCTCCATCTTAAGATGAGTTTTTCCATTGCCCCACTGCGAGGTATCCTATTTGTGACTCTGGCTCTCGTAGAGAAACAGGGGCACAGAACCTCATGTCTAAGTGAGACTCATATATCAAGGTTAAGTGTTCATCAAGCAGACATCTGAAAGCAGTGTGGTCCAAACCCACAAGTCCGACAATAACCCATTAACCCACATGTCCAACACCAATTGCAATGTCCTTCTCCATCTTTCAAAACATTCGACATGTTGCTGGCTGAAAGAAGAGAGCCCAGGCAGTGAATGTGTAAGCAGAGCAGCATGGGCAGTGGATATGTCAGCATATCTCTGCATGGCTACTCCAGCAGCCCGAGTTTCCTCTTGGTAGGTCCATGTGTCTTCGGCTCAGGGACGTCTTGCCAGAAAGGAGCCTTGACAGCTAAAGCAGGGAACAAGCTGAGGCAGCTGCACCCTGCTCCCACGTTCAGAAATGAAGAGACCCAACTAGAATGGCAATGCTCAAGGAGCCATTGATCACTCCGCCCTTCATTTAACCGCACATGTGTATCGCCCAGGTTGGCACAATCCACGAACTAAATCCACATTTGCGAACCAGGCACCCGTTCAAAATTCTTTAACCCCAACATGGAATTAAGTTACATCAGACCTTAAATCTAAAACTTATTGAATGTTTCCCCACTCAGAAAGTTTGTAAGCCAACTACTCTGTGCCTTTATATGCCAAATTTTAGCTATCCACTTTATCTATGGCCCACTAATATAAAACCAGTGTTCAGAGGAAACAATCATGGTTCGCTATGAAGAAATCTTCATTCCAATAGGAACCATTCAAAGTCTGTGTCCATCGGCAAAATCAAAGCCTGACAGGCCGTGCATAAAATCAGCACTCTTAGGCACCAGTTCACAGTCTCCAATATCGCCCTATATGGGCTTCGGGTCGACCCGTGCCAGCTACCTCACTCAGCCTCCACGGGGTGTCCACTCGTCTTCTTGCTTGTAGACCATGTGCTCACGCCAATGTTCAACAAGCCTGGGCTCCTGATGCAACGTGGTGAACTTTAGTCGAATCACCCTCTTTTTCTCCTTTTCAGGTAAACCAAATCCACAGGTATCTGGGCCCATACACAAGCAGTCCTTTTATTGCTGCATTTCTCCGACCTCCACTCCATATGAAGATCCACGTGGTCACCCAGCAAGCAATTCAGCCTGCTCACAGGCTCTCTTTAACACACAGTCCAGGGAGATGTTTTCTCCCTACTCTCAGATTTTATTTTAACTTCTGGCAAAGGCTTATGGTTCCTGAGTACACGAAAGCACTGGTGGGCATCTAATTCACTGAACAGCTGTCTTCCCAGAGGTGGTCTAAACCCAGCTAAAGATCACCCAATTTTGGTGGCTCTAAGCATGTGGGCTTACAAACTTTCATTTTCCCACTTCCCATATTTTCCCCAGAAAACAACCGAGTAAAGGGTGGCTTTGTCTAACCTCTGGATAGACAAGGAAGAAGAATTACCATGAGGGCAAGGTCAAACAAATAGCTTCTCTCCATCTTAAGATGAGTTTTTCCATTGCCCCACTGCTAGATATCCTATTTGTGACTCTGGCTCTCGTAGAGAAACAGGGGCACAGAAACTCATGTCTAAGTGAGACTCATATATCAAGGTTAAGTGTTCATCAAGCAGACATCCGAAAGCAGTGTGGTCCAAACCCACAAGTCCGACATTAACTCATTAACCCACATGTCCAACACCAATTGCAATGTCCTCCTCCATCTTTCAAAACAGACGACATGTTGCTGGCTGAGGGAGGAGAGCTGAGGCAGTGAATGTGTAAGCAGAGCAGCGTGGGCAGTGGGTATGTCAGCATATCTCTGCACAGCGACTCCAACAGCCCGGGCTTCCTCTGAGTAGGTCCATGTGTCTTCGGCTCAGGGACGTCTTGCCGGAAAGGAGCCTTGACAGCTAAAGCAGGGAACAAGCTGAGGCAGCTGCACCCTGCTCCCACGTTCAGAAATGAAGAGATCCAACTAGAATGGCAATGCTCAAGGAGCCATTGATCCCTCCGCCCTTCATTTAACCGTACGTGTGTATCGCCCAGGGTGGCACAATCCATGAACTAAATCCAAACTTGCCATCCTGGCACCCATTCAGAATTGAAATTAAGTGACACCAATAACTTAATTCTATAAGCCTCTGATTATGTTCCTCCCTCTGGAATGTTTTTAAGCCATCTACTCTGTGCACTTGTACCTCATATTTTCGCTGTTTGCTTAATCTACGGCCCTCTTAGATCAAACATTTTCTCAGAGAAAAAAATCATTTTCGACATGAATAAATCTTCATTCCAATAGGAACCTATTGAATTTTGCGTCCATCAACAAAGTCAAAACCGAACAAGCCATTCATAAAGTCAGCAATGATCCATACCAGTTCACAGCCTCGAAAATCCGCCATCTGTTGGGGTTCTGGTCAACCCATGCCTTCCTCAGCTCTATGGTGTCCACAGATCACCTTGCTTGTAGACCACGAGCTCTCTCCAATATTCAAGAAGCTTGGGTTACTCATGCTAGATCATGAATTTTTGTTGATTCACTCTCGTATTCTCCATTTCTCCTGTAAACCAAATACACAAGTGTCAGAGGCCAAACTCAATTAGTGTTTTTATTACTACATTTCTCCAACTTCTACTGAGCAAGTAGATTCACGTGGTCACCTTGCAAACCGTCAGCCTGCTCATAAGCTCCCTTTTACACCCATTCCCTGGGAGGTATTTTCTTTGTACTCCCAGATTTTTTTAGTGTTGGCAAAGACTTGTGGTTCCTGAGTACAGGAAAGCACTGTTTCGCATATAAATCAATTATCTGCATAGCTGTCTTCTAAGGTGTGTCCTAAGCCCGTGTAAAGATCAAATTTTGTTGGCTCAAAGCAAGTGGGCTTACAAACTTTCTGCTTTCATACTTACCATAGTTTCCCCAGTAATCTATTGAATAAAGGGTGGCTTTGTCTGACCACTGGCTAGACAGAGAAGGAAAACTACCATGAGGGAGAGGTCAGACAAACATCTACTCTCCATCTTATGGCTAGTTTCTCCAGTACACCACTGCTAAGGTACCACAATGTGTTAGTCAGGGTACTTTAGGGAAAGAACTACAGTGAAACTCATGTCTAAGGGAGAGTTTTATATAGTTTATATAAAGTGCTTTATATAGTTTATAAATAGTGTGCATCAAGCAAAAATCCCAAACCTGTCCTGCCAAAACCCACAAGTCCAAAATTAATCCCTCAACCCCTTTATCCAGTATCAAACCACAAAGTCCTCCTCCATCTCACAAACAGACACCATGTTGTTGACTGGAGGAGGAAAGCCGATTCAGTGAATGTGTAAGTATCTCTGCACCGGCATCGTGTCTACTAGGTCCATGTGGCTTCTCCTCAGGGATGTCTTTTAGGAAATTATTCTTGGGAGCTAAAGCAGGGAACTGGCTAAGGGAGCTGCATCCGGATCTGACCATCATAAAGCAAGGCACCCCAGCATTAGAAAGGCGTGGATCCCTGAACCACTTATCCCTCTCCCTTTCAATTCGCCCCACATGTGTTTATCGGCCAGCTTGTCACAGCAAACTAACTACCTCACAGCTCTTCTAACAGTCCATGACATCAATTGTATCAAGCTCATTTATACCACTATCATTTGTTGCCATCATTTTCTAAACAGTTACTTTCTTTTTGAACTCTTGGTTCAATTCTTCTCTTTTCCTACACTCCCACTCTCGTGACCCCTTGATTTCCTATCTTATACTGAGTGCTGTGTCCCTTCACCACATTTATGTTGTTTACCCCCCTGGGGAGCAGTATTATACAGCAATCATTGTGATCGGTTTCCCCTTTCTATCCTTACCTTCCATCTACCCTCCTGGTTTCGGTTTCTGTTCCTGAGGGGTTGGTCTGACCTTGATTCTGTGTGTCATGATCCTTTATCTGTACCTGTATACATGCTCTTGCCTACGCACAACTGATTGGCAGAACTGGGATCATGATAGAGGGGGGTGAGGAAGCCTTAGAGATACAGAGGTATGTTGTACATTTCATAAGTGTTATACTGTGCTCTGGTTGCCTCATCCTTTTGTTGTGACCTTTCTGTGAGGGTATGTCCTCCTGTCTACAGATGGGTTTTGGGGCTCTGCTCCAACCCCTTTATCCTAAACAATATGGGGGGTTTTGTTTGTTTGCAGTCTACTGGTGCCTACCTGATTCTGTCAACACCTCATGATCTTACAGGCTAGGGCCCTTTCATATGGGATTTGTTGCTTCTTTGCTAGATGGCTGCAAGTTTACCATCAGTTTTTTAAGAACCCAGATGTTTTATCTTTTTATAGCTGGGCATCATCAGCTTTCTTTACCTCATTTGCTTATGCATTCATTTTGCCTTCAGCTATTATGCTGGGAGGGTGGGCATCACTGAATGCTGGGTTGTTAGAACAAAGTGTTCTTGTGTTGAGGGAGGGCTTAAGCAGAGGCCCAAAGTCCATCCACTTCCTTAATTTATCGCTATGTAAATATATGTACATAGGCCAATACCTCGATTTTTATTAATATATTTTCATAAGTGCACACCTATGTTTATTCCTGTATCCTTAGATTTGCTTCCTAGATCGTTCCTGTTTTCTTTTTACCTTCCTCCTTTCCCAACATCATGCGTGCCCTTCTTCTCTCAGCTAGATTGCCGTTGCTCCACCACCACCAGGATCTCTATGTCCTCCTTGTTGTTCCTTTTAATTCCCTAGTTGTTTCCTTTCTATGGCATCGTTTGCTCACCACTCCTTTCCTCCCACTGTCTCCTCTCCCAAGTGTCTCCAGAAATGCCGGTCCCTTTACTTTCTCCTTGGGCTTTCTTCCCAAACCTATCTTATATTAGTAGGCAAAGCAATAACAGAGACAAAGCAAAAAGAAAACAAAAGACTGAATAAAAAGGGAAAACAAAAAAAGGGGGGAAACCTAGCAAACCCCCCCTGAAAAAACATACAAAATTCCAAATCTGTCTGCTGACCTTTATGATTATCTCCCCACCAGTCTAGAGGGGTTCTGAGAACTGCCCCTCCTAGCCTGAAATCTATTGTGGGGTCACTTCAAAGGCTTCGTGGCTTGGCAATGCTCCCATTGCTGATCTGTTCTGGTTCCTTCCTGGTTCATCCCATTGTGGGGATGGTCAGGCCCGACTCACTCCCTGCTGGATGTCCCGAGTATTGTCCTCATTCACAATATGTTCCAGTGAGGGGACACCATGTTTCAAGCTGTTGTCAGCCCTACAGTCCTCTCTGTGCCTTAGCAGCAGCATGCAGGGCCGTCCTCCTCAGGACTTGGTGTGCCAGTATCCAGTCTAAACCCTCACTCCCTTTTTCCTTTGGGTTTACACTTCCATATGGGCATGGCGGGCCAGCCCCTCTCCCCAACCTGTAGGCTAAGTGTTGTCCTCTGTAGCGCATACTTCTAGGGGAAATGGAGGCGGGGTTGTCTTGGATCTCCATCTGCAGAAGAATGAAACAGGACCCATAGCTCACTCCATGTACAAAAACAAACTTAAACTGGATTACAGACCTAAATGTAAACCCCAGAGCTATCAGGATCATCAATTAGAAACTTAAGGGGTCTATTGCAGGGCATACATGGACTAGCAAATCTAATAAAGGAAGCAGACAGAGCAAAAGACAACACAGATGCCTGGGACCTACTAAAATAAAACACTTATGCACCTCAAAAAATTTCATCAAAATAGTAAAATGAGAACTCACAGATTGGGGTGGTGGGGTAACAATGACACAACTAACGAGAGACTTGTTACCAAAATCTATGGAATTTTTCTAAGAAAAAAATTAGTCCAATTGAAAGGTGGGCAAAGGACATAAAATAGACATTCACCAAAGCTGGCTTGTGAATGACTAACACATACATGAAGATATGCTCACCATTTCCTAGCCACCCAGGAAATGCAAATCAAAACAACAATGAGTTATTACCGTAAACTCCTCACAATAGCAATTGAAACACACAAAAGAGAATGACAAATGCTAGAGAGGGTGTGGAGCATTTGAAACTCTTATACATGGCTGGTTGTCTTGTAAACATTTACAACCAGTGGGGAAGGCTATGAGACTACCTGAAGCAAGTAGCATTAGACCCAGCAACACCTCTGCTTGTCATATACCCCAAAGAAGTAAGAGACAGACCCCAGACATGTGTTCTCCTACATTCACCGTAGCACTGTTCACAATAGCAAGAGGCTGGAAAGAGCCCAAATGCCCATCAGTAAAAGAATGGAGGAAGAAACTCTGGTACACAAGGAAATTATGTGTCCCTGAAAAACAGTGATGAAATCATGAAACACCCCATTACATAGATGGGCCTGGAAATGATTATGCTTCGTAAAGTTAGTCAATCACAAAAGGACTGGCACACTACTATAAGGATAAACACCAAGATAAAGGCAGAATTCTGCTCTTGGGTCATGTAATCATCTTTTTGTCATGAAATCTGGCCTCCCAAACAAGGTCGTGAGCCTGTATAGTACCCGTGCACTATATATTGCCCTCTTTACAATTGCATCTTACAAACCACTTCAACGGAAGACACGTCCCCTCCACTGGGATCAATTTCTCAAGATGGGAAGGGAGGAAGGAGGGAGACGACCAATCAGTTGCTGCCATACAACATTGTCCTACGGTCACCCAAATTCAACAGATACTCCTATGAGAGTGATTAGCAAACCATCCTGGAAACTCAAGTCAAGACATGAGGGGGAGACGGGTCTGTCTTGGAAAAGGCAATTACACTTTCGTTGATGGGTAAACTGGGTAGAGCAAGATGCCATCTGGGGGGAAACATGCTTAACGGTACTTATAGAACCCAAGGAGAGAATACGCCTGGTATTACATTCCTAACTGGACACTTTTGACCTGGTTTCTATCCAGTTCTTGGTGATCCAGACTGGATGCTGTAGTCATCTAGGATTTTAGACTCTGTTCTTTCCAGGCTCACAACATCCTCCATGGGCCACATCAGAAGGATCCGATTTGGAAAGTCACTAAGGAGCTGATAAGATAAAGCCCACTAGACCTTATTAGCTCCTTAGTGGCTTTCCAAATCAGTGGGATTTACCTTAGATTCGCCTGAAACAGGTTTAAAAAAGTGCTTTAAAACATACTCCCTTGGACTTAGGGCAAAGTGCTCTAGTGTCCAAAGATGCAGATGACTGCTATCCTAATACTCTGGAATTTGAGTTTGTTGGATTTCAGTCTGGATCTCTTGCTTTGGGAATACCCTGTGAATGGTGTCCCAGGACTATCATATAGTTACTGTTTGTATTCTCTCTTTGCTTTTTTGTCACATATGTTAATCTGGAAGGTATAGTCCTGGCTTTGTGAATGAATGTTATTGAAAATTGTATCCTATTCCCAGTGTATGTGTAGTGACCAGTCACTTAATCTTTTTTTTAATCATTTTACTGGGAGCTCATACAATTCTTATCACAATCTATACATCCATCCATTGTGTCAAGCACATATGTACATTTGTTGCCATCATCATTCTCAAAAAATGTGCCTTCTACTTCAGTCCTTAATATTGGCTCCTCCTTTTGTGCCCCTCCTGCCTCCTTCCCCTCCCTCATGAATCCTTCATAATTCATAAATTATTATGTCATATGTTACACTGTCTGACATCTCCCCCTGCCCACTTCTCTGCTGTCCATCCCCAAGGGGGGAGGCTATTCGTAGATTCTTATAGTCGGTTCCCCCTTTCCACCCCACATTCCCTCCACCCTCCAGGCATCGCCACTCTCACCATTGGTCCTGAAGGGGTCATCTACCCTGGATTCCCTGTGTTTCCAGTTTCTATCTGTACCAATGTACATCCTCTGGTCTAGCCAGCTTTGTAAGGTGGGATTGGGATTATGATATTGGGGGGAGGAAGCATTAAGAACTAGAGGAAAGTTATATGTTTCATCGTTGCTACCCTGAACCCAGACTGGCTCATCTACTTTCCACAACCCTTCAGTAAGGGGGTGTCCAGGGGGCAAAGGGCACTTACAGAGGTCTAAATACAGGCATGGACATATGTAAATATATTTATATATGACAACGGGAAAATAGATCTATGTGCACATATTATAGGTTTAGTATTAAGTTAGCAGATGGACATTGGGCTTCCACTCAAGTACTCCCTCAATGCAAGAACATTTTGTTCTGTTAAATTGGCATTCCATGATGCTCTCCTTCCTGACATGATCACTGAAGAAAAATGTGTGCATAAGCAAGTGTGGTGAAGAAAGCTGATAGTGCTCGACTATCAAAAGATATAGCATCTGAAGTCATAAAGTCTTGAAGGTATACAAGTGGCCCTCTAGCTCAGAAACAACAAAGCCCACATGGAAAAAGCACAGCAGCCTGTGTGATCAGGTTTAAGGTATCAAAGAACAAAAAATCAAACCATTGTTAATGAGGCGGAGTACAGATTGGGAAAGCCTTACAGAAGGGTCACAGGGAGGAGAAGAGCTAGTCAACGATGAAACATACAACTTTCCTCTAGTTCTTAAATGCTTCCTCTCCCCGACCCCCACCCCCACTATCATGATTCCAATTCTACCTTACAAATCCAGCTAGACCCAGAGGATATACACTGGTACAGACAGGAACTGGAAACACAGGGAATCCCTTCAGGACCAGTGATGAGAGTGGCAAAACCAGGAGGGTAGAAGGAAGATGGGGTAAAAAGGGGGAACCAGTAACAAGAATCTACATATAACACCCCTCCCTGCAGGATGGACAAGAGAAAAGTCAGTGAAGGCAGATAGATGTTGGACAGTGCTAAATTATCAAGTGTTCATGAGGGAGGGTGTGGCGGGAGGGAGGGAAAACATGTGGAGCAGATACCATAGGCTCAAGTAGAAAGAACATGTTTTGAGATTGATGAAGGAAACAAACATAAAAATGTGCTTGAAACAATAGATTTATGTATGGATTGTTATAAGAGTTGTATGAGCCCCCAATAAAATCATTTAAATAAAGATGGAAAGAATACACAGTTATGGTATCAAAAGAATAGGTTGACATTCAACCATTTCCAGAGGTGGCATCAGACCAAGAACCAATAGTACTGAAGGAAGAAGCCCAAGCTGCATTAAAGGCACTAGAGAAACACCAGGCTCTGGGAACTGACAAAATACAGGAAGCACTCACTCACCAAGAAATCTGGAAGACAGCTGCCCGGTCAACCCACTGGAAGAAATCCATACTTCTGGCCATTCCAAAGAAAAATGAAGTGATGCAACAGAATGGAAATGATACAATTTTCACTGATAACACATGCTGGTAAAATTTTGATGAAAATATTTCAAAAATGGTTACAACAGGACATCAACGGTGAGCTGCCAGAAATTCAAGCTGGATTCAGAAGCAGATATGATACAAAGAGAATTCTTGCTGACATGAGATAGATGGTGGATGAAACTATAAAATGGCAGAGAGATGCTTATTTGTGTTTTATTGACTACGCAAAAGCACCAGAAAAAAGAGACCCTAACAATGTGCTGGTTTTCAAATAATCCTCAGCAAGTACAGAAGAATTCGCCAAATTCTGGGAGATTTGCTCAAGCAGGGAGCTTTTCTGAAGTTGAGTTTTGGTCTGTTTCTGAGACCCTCAATGCTAATCTTTCTTTATATGTTGTAAGACACTCCCTAGTATTGGTTTATTAAGCCTTAGGAACCACCAAAACACATACATAACACAAAGCAAAACTGACCTGCTGGAGCTTTTATGTAAACTGAACTAAACAAGCATCAACAGCAACAGAGAACGGTCAGATAAAGGGGCAAGGAAGTTTAAAAATAAAAACACGGCATGATTAAGAAAGCCTGGGTATTATGTAGCAACACATGGAAGTGAACGTGTTGGGCAATAATGGAGATGCAAGGAGAACACTGTGGTCATTCTGGGAGATCTGCTGTGAAGCACCAGATCACCAGCACGTGAAGATGATCCAGCCTTTTATTGCTTTCCCACCACAGAAGAGGACGCAGCAAGAATGAGGGAAGGAGGGAGGCAGAACCCTTGGCAAATAGCAGGTGGAAAAACGATGAAAAGTGAGGCCAAACAGGATCCCAGTGATGAGGATTGGACCAACCCTGGGAACCAGGGAGACTGTGTCTGGGAGCTCGTGCTGGGACCCTGGACTCCTCCTCATGAGTGGAATGTTGGGGATACTGTTGTGGATATTACTCACAATTTAGGCACAGATCTGGGTGTGTAAACTATTAGATCCAGTAGCTGGAAGCTAGAAATAACAAACTGCACGGAAATGAAGTAGTCAATGACACCACTCATAAACTGAGTAAATATGCAAATGATGGGCTCAAAAACAGGCCTCAGGAGAAAGGAAAAATATAATTCTGGAAGTGGAAGAGGAAAGGTTGATGAGAAACACAAGGTCTCCTGGAGAATGAATGACCAGGTATCCTAAAGAGAGTCTTCATTAAGGGTAATGCCAGCAATTTTACTGACTAAGATAAAATTGAGAGATCTTGTTCTACCCCATTGCCATTGAGTTAAATCCAAGCAAGTCTTGATAAATTTTTAAAAATTGAAATCATATGAAGTATTTTCTCTGATCACAAGTGAGTGAAACCAGAAATCAATAACAGAAAAAAACCCCTGAAAATATGGAAATTAATTAACATACTATGAAACTAATAGTGGGTCACGGTAAATATCAAAAGAGAAATCACACATTTTAAAAATCTGATGAAAATGAAAGCACAACATACAATATTCAGAGAAGACAGTGTGCAGAGGGAAACTTACAGCAATAAACAGGAAGGAGAGGGTGAAGGGATCTCCAATTAACAGCCTAACTTGATAATTCTAGAAACTAGAAAGAGGAGACCAAAGAGAAGCCTTAATGTACCAGAAAAAGGGAAATAGCAAAGATCACCCAGAAATAAAATTAAAAACAGAAAGTTAATAGAACCAATAAAATCAGAAGTTGTTTCTTTGAAACAATCATTAAGAATAACAAAACTCTAGCTAGTGACAAAGAAAACAACCAAAAATAGAGAACTAACTGTCATAGTTAGGTTTTGTATCACCTTGACCAGATCAGAATTCTCAGGGGGTTGGTAACTAAGGCCTAGTAATCCCTATGATGTTGTATAACACAATGTATCCCATAATGGGATCTGCTGTGATCAGCTAATCAGATTAAGGTGGAGTACAATCCTCTTACTCAGGTCACCGCACCAATACACCTGAGAGGAAGTTTACTCAGAGTGGGGCCTAATTCATATTTAAGCGGAGGTTGAGGAGACGCTTGCTGGCTTTTTTGCCGTCTGAGTCCTGTATCTGACTTGTCTGCCTCTTATTCTTTGTACTTGAACCAGCGGCCTGCCATAATGGCTGCCGATCCATAGAGCAATCAGCAACCTGCTATCTGACCTGCCAACCTTGAATTCATTTCTCTCTCCTGTCACAGCCTGATTTGCTGACCCGGGATTCATCTACTTCTACAGCCTGTGGTATAGAAGCTGAAGCTACTCAAGTCAGGAGAAGCTTCCAGTTTAAAATCTGACTGGCTGACTTAAAGCCACACTGGCCTTACCTACTTCTACAGCTGTATGAGCTCTGTTATGTACACACACACACACACACACACACACACACAGATTTATATCAAGAACGTGCTGTGTATGTATATATACACATATAAATGCATGCATATATGTATAGAACCCCCATAAAGAAACAAAAATTTTCCAAAGCTGTGTACTTAATTTTTTGACAAGACACCTATCACTTTCAAAGTACTTTCCATTATACTTAATACATTTGTCAAATCTGCCATTCCATCCTTGGAAACCCTTTTCAAACTCCTATTTGGGTGGCTGACAGCACTTCCTTAGTTTTTTCTTCATTTCTTCTACATCATCAAATTGCTGACCTTTCATGCCCCTTTTCATTCGTGGAAATGAAAAGAAGTCACGCAGAGTGAGGTCAGGTGAGCCAGGTGCATGGGGCGAGAGAGGCATGCTCTTTTAGCTAAAAACTGGTGCACTGAGATGGCTGCATGAGCAGGTACATTGTCGTGGTGGCAAAACCCGTCCCCCATCTGCCACAAATCAGGCCTTTTTTGTTGCACACTGTTATGCAATCTTTTCAGAACCTCTAAATAGAAAGCTTAGTCAACAGTGTGAGCTGGTGAAACGAACACCAAATGCCCCACAATTTGACATTTTTGTCTCTTTCAGAAGTTGATGGACATGCAGAACAAGGTTTGTCATCAGTCAACATTTCACCTTTTTTGAAACGAGCAAACCACTTGTACACGAGTTTTTCCCATAGTGCTCTCCGTATAAGCTGTGTGCAACATCACAACAGTGTCTGCCGCATTTTTCCCCAAGGAGGAAACAAATTTCACAGCCACACACTGTTCTCTTAAACCAGCCATCACACAAAAAAAGGAAAGAAAACGAGATTAGAGCAAAACAGCTTTATGAAAAAAATTCACTGTGATCAGAGAGAAGCTTCCCAAGAGATGCTACTGGGTGCACTAACTCAGAACAAGTAGATGCTGTCCTAGCAGGGGGAAAAGCCTACTACGAAAGGTCTGCCCAGAGGAGCTTTTTCCTGTGATGTACTATTTGTACCCCCTCATACAGGAATACTACTCAGCCTTTAGGAGAAGTCTTAATACATGCTACGTATGCGTGGAACTTGAGGAACTAAGCTGAGCAAAATAAGCCAATTACAGGATAAATACTGTATGACTTCACTTACAAGAAAGAAAAGGCAAATATATAAACACCAAAGTTTACTAGTGGCTACCAGAGGCAGGAAGGAGGAGGGAAGGATTGAATAAAACAATAGAATTGATTACGGGTACGTTGCACACTCAATTATTGTAATTGCTGTCAATGATTTATATAGCTGTAAAAGTAGAATTGGCAAACGTTGTACAAGAAGTATGCTTACAATAACAAGTTAAATAAGAGTAGCTGCTGACCCTGCTTATATTCAATCAAAACTGATATTTGGTTCCTTAGTTTGGAGGTTTAGGGACATGGTTTCATGGAACATCCCAGTAGTTGTTGTTGTTCGTTTTGCCTGGTAAAGTGTGCAGAGCTACTGATTTACTTCCTGCTTCACTGAATACCCTCTGGACTCTTTAAAGCTTGCAAGCAGTCATCCAAGGCATGATAATGTGGCTCTATTGACCAGAGAAACAGAGGGAGAGAAAGAACTGGATGTAGGCGGATATGAAGGGTCTGGCTAATTACCTCTCTAAACAACTGCCTCCCTTTGAGGCCAGAAACTGGGCCTCTCATTACTGCACAATTTGGTCATGGATTTTATAGAAGAATCCTGTCCTACAACTCAATAAAACAAAACAAAAACCAAGCAGAATTTCAAACTCTCCTAGAGTCTAGTCTTTCTGGAGCCAAGAAGAGGGATAAAGCTCTGGAACCATTGCCCTGAGATAATTTTAAAGACTGAAACCAAAGTATCCCCGAGCACCATCTTAAAATCTCCTTGTAGTGAGCTTCATGAACTTGAGCATGATGCTCTTTTGAGAACGACCTATATGGAATCACATTGCAAACAGTAACTACAAAGATTAAGTAGAAAAGTTCGAGGGGAGTGGGTGTGTATTACTAAGGAAGGAACAACTCAGATAAGAAGGGTGCTAATGCTCCCACAGCTGGAAGCATGTCATCAGTTTCTCTACATGTAGAGGCTCTCATACATGTAGAAACTGTCATACATGTAGAAACCCAACAGTATATGGTTTGCTGTGTGTCTTCTCAAGAACCACAAAATCATAAACACAATTTAGAAGGAAAAAGCGCAGGCACTGTTACAGACATTGTCTAGGCATCTCCACACACCTTTCAGAATTGAACAAATCCTTGGTTAAATTGTTCAGTTAAAAACTACGGGACCGATTACATGTGACCTCATTCCTGGGGGATGGACAACAGAAAAGTGGGTGAACTTGGGAGACGTCGGACAGGGCAAGATATAACAAAATAATAATTTATAAATTATCAAGGGTTCATGAGGGAGGGGGAAAATGAGGACCTGATGCCAGGAGCTTAAGTAGAGATCAAATGTTTTGAGAATGATGAGGGCAATGAACATACAGATGTGTTTTACAAAACTGATGTATGTGTGGATTATGATAAGAGTTGTATGAGCCCCTAATACAGCGATTTAAAAAACTATGGGACCATAGTTCTGTGGGACAACTTAGTCAATTGACATACATAGTTCTTGAAGTTAATTGTCTCCCTCCTAGTTTGGTGAGTAGCACCTGTCCTTTAAAAGCTTCCAAGAATCCAACTCAGACACCAGAGAATTAAAGAAACCAAAGACTCAAAGAAGAAACTAGTCCACAGTCTAATTGTCCACAGGAACCATCACTTCATTTATCCTGAGCTCAGAACTAAATGATGCCTTATACTGACCTACCGTTCCATCTAAGTAGATGCCATATAAAACGGGAGAAAAAGGAAGAACAAAATTCAAATTCCTTTATTGGACTGATCGCCTAAAGGAACTCCATTTGACCTTGAAGCAGAAGTCACTCCTGGAGGCCACGTTTCATCAATCAATACATTCTCTAATAACAAACAATCTCACCCCTGAGTGCTGAGCTCCCGTATGTAATCAACCAAATGATAAACATTTACCCTAAAGCAAAAATCAGATGGTAGGAAGACGCAAGGAAGTTCAATTAATTGAAAAAGAACAAACAGAATAGAAATAACAAAAATGTTGATATTTTGTGAAAAATATAACCAATGTTATGGAACAATTTGCACTAAAAATATTAACTGGGAACCTAATTTACTTTGTAAACTTTCACATAAACCCAATAAAGTATTATTTCACTAAACAAATTTCAAAGAAATCTGAGAGGTTCAGATTATTTCCACATTAATACATGGACACACAATAAGAACCAATTTCGGAACAATAAACCAATGCAATTGATAGGCCCCTGTGTACTCTTTCCCGATTTGAGGTGTGGGGCCTGAGGAGTCGGGAGAGACAGCCTGGTGCTTTGGTAAAGGAGTGGCACCTGGTGGGGAATAAGCTGCCGACCGCGGAGGTGCAGAAGCAGAGTGGCATGACATTTAACAGAGGTAGTAGACACCGTTTGCCATCCCACAAGAATAACAGCTCCACTACAAACAGAAAAGGTGAATTTCTCCCTTTTTTGTTTCCATATCTTACACCATCCACTGTATCCCCTTCACCCGCATTTCCGTTATTTGCCCCCATCCGAGGTGGGGTGGAAACATCCATCGTTGCTATCAGTTCCCCTCAAAAATTTCTTGAGAATACAAAATCATTTGGATAAAAATATTCTGGTAACTTTTTGGGATACGAATATATTTTCAGATAACAATCATATACTTTGTCAGGGAATTACATAACTGAGTTTTATAATCCCTATTTTTAGACAAGTATGCAAATTATAAATAAAACCTATGAGTTATTGACTGAAGGAAATGATTTTCAGTATAAATCAGAGAATCAAAATCATCTAGACATAACCCCTTACTTTAGGGAGCTTTAATATGGTGATATAATCTATCCACTGACATAGTTTAATATAGACTATTAATGTTCACAGTGCACCTGAGGCAGGAGTTCTCAGTTCACAGGACAACCACAAGTCCTAGTTAACTGACCTCTGACCCAAATGATTCAGATTCACTGCTCAGGATTGAGTTAACAATCCGCATTCTTATGAAGCACACTAAATTGTTCTAGTGTAGGTGGTCTCTTGATAGGCTTGAGAACCGATGGGAAGCACAGAAAACTGTCCCCGGAGCTGGTGCTGTCAAGCAAGCACTGGGCTGCTAACCACAAGGTCAACTCCGTGTGGCTGCCTCACTCCGCCTCCACAGGGGGCCCATATGGTCATTCTGTCTTTAAGACCATAGGCTCTCACCAATACTCAGCAAGCCTAGCCCCCTCGTGCTAGGTCATGAACTTTAGACCAGTCAACCCGTTCTCTTCTCCCCTTTTTCCTGTAAACCGAGTCCACAGGTGTCAGTGGTCAAACTCAACCCGTCTCTTTATTGCTGCCTTTCTCCCACTTCCACTCAACTAGTAGATTCAGCTGGTCCCCTAGCAAGCCTTTCAGCCTTCTCTCAGGCTCCCTTTAACATTCTGTCCCAGAGAGGAGTTTTCTCCATGGCTCCAGATTTTATCCAGCTTCTGACAAAAACCATTGGTTCCTGAGTCCTCCAAAGCACTGGGTGGGGCATATATTTTCAAAGTTTTCTTTACAGGCATGGACTAAATCTACCTAAAGATCAAATTTTAATGGCTCAAATCAAGTGGACTTACAAACTTTCTATTTTCATACTTCCCATATTTTCCCCAGAAAACAACCGAGTAAAGGGTGGCTTTGTCAGGCCTCTGGCTAAACAAGGAAGAAGAACTACCATGAGGGAGAGGTCAAACATCTACTCTCTATCTTAGGATTTGTTTCTCCAGTACCCCACTCCCAAGGTACCATTATGTGTTAATCTGGGCACATTAGAGAAACAAATCCAGAGAGAGGGGGAGTTTTATATAAAGGATATAAGAGAGAGTTTTATATAAAGGGTAAGTGCACATCAAGAAAACAATCCCAACTCAGTGCTGCCCAAGCCTGTAAGTTCAACACTAACCCATATATCCAACAACAATCCACAAAGTCCTCCTCGATTTCACAAAACACACCTATGTGGCCGACTGCAGGAGGAAAGTTGAAGCAGTGAGCGTGTAAGCATCTCAGCGCTGGCAGGGGTCACCACGCGGCTGCTCCAGCACCCAGGGCTGCATCGGGGTAGGTCCATACGGCGTCTCCTCAGCAATGTCTTGAAGGAAGTGAGCCTGGCTAGGTGAACAGGGAGCTAGTTAAGGCAGCTGCACCCTGCTCCAACCATCAGAAAGCAAGAGACCCGAGAACTAGAAACGCCAGGCTCACGGAACTATTTATCCCTCTGCTCTTCAATTAACCGCACATGTGTTAATCAGCCTGGTCGGCACAATAAATGTTAACTATCTCAGGCACCATAAGTTGGTGATGACGAGGGGCAATTAACAACAACAACAATATGACAGACATTGTTCTAGGTCCTTGGATGTAACAGTAGACCGAACAAAGAGCTTCGATTTCAGTGGGAAAAGACAAGTAGACTAATTTCAAATGTTGATGAGAATTCTGAAGAAGACAGACTAAGAGGATTGATGGCGGACCATGTGAAAATCATCTGAGCTGAGGCCTGAATGTTGGAGGCAAGATCTCGGGGAAGGACATTTCAGGATGCAGCAAACTAAAAGAGGCTTGGAAATTAGTTGCCTTCCTTCCCAGTGAAAGCTGGAAGGAGTCTAAGCACTTTGAAGTAGCTGGCCTCCCTGAGGGCCTTGATCAATAGAATACAGCAGAGTTGACACAGTGCCCGTATCCAGTCTGTAAGAAACTGGCTGCTTCCACTTCCTGACTCTGAAGAGTCCTCACTCAGAACTTTTAGCTGCCAGGCAAGAAGCCTGTGTGCCCTGCTGCAGAGCCCATGTGGAGAAGCCTTGAGAACACACAGACAGGGAGAGGCGCCCAGCTGAGCCCAACCTTCTCATCATCTTTGGCAATGAGGAACATTTTGCAAAACCGTCGTAGACCCTCCAGACTAGCTGTCAAGTGCATACCAGCATGTGACCCTAGTCAATGCCATTTGGAACAAAAGATGTATAGTTGATTTCTGCTTGACTTAGTCTTCCAGGGCTGTGATAACAAGATAGCACAGAAATGTATTCCTCACAGTTCTGGAGGCTAAAAGTACAATTCAGAGTGTCTGCCATGCTGTCTCCTGAGAGGTTTGAGAGAAGAGTTGTTTCCTGTGTCTCCCTTAGTTCCTGGTGACTCTGAGCAACCATCGGCATCCCTTGGCTTTAGAAGGATGTGCCATGCTGTCCTCACCCGGAGTGTGACTTTCTGTTCATCCTCTTCTTTTTATAAGATGCTCATCATGAAGCAAATCCCACCCAACTTTGATAGGATCTCATTTGACTTAGCTGTTTAGCCAAAGAAACCCCCACTTTCAAAACAGGATCACACTCACGGGCTCAGGGACTTCGACTTCAACATATCTTTAGGGAGAACACAAGCAATCCATCACACTGACCTACAACACTGACGGATGGTAAAAGGGTTGCTGTTTGAAGCCATTCAATGTTAAGACATTGAATGATGTGCAACCATGGAATACTAGAAAACAGTCCAAGAAAAGGATCGGCGCAAAGTCAGATAGGAAATGAGTGTAGAGTGTTCAAGAGACCAAAATTGGGTCATCATTAAAAGCTGGTGCTTTGATAAATGAGCAGAGAAGAGAGGAGATGAACGAAGAGAGTTGAGTAAGGGTCTGTTGTGTGGTGCTGGGGGGCCCATGCAGAGAATGGCCAGTGAAACCTTCTAAATCGATAGTGGATGTTATCTGAACTTTGAAAGGTCTTCCAGCAGCCGTGTGGCAAACGCACTGTCATGGGGCAAGAGTGGAAAAGGAACAACCAAGTAAGAGACTGTTGCAATCGGTGGTTTTTCCTGATTGGGAATTTAGCCTACTAGGAGAAACTTACCTTGCACCACTGTCATTAACTTCCTGTCTTTTGTTCCAGTTCCCGTAACTGGACCTCCTGCTTGTCTCCTTGCTTACCCCTAACTGTGCTTCTTGGTCTCAGCAATTTTCTCTCCACCTTGTGCCCCAGTGTCCTGTGTTATCAGGAGCAGGAAGAAGGAAAGTTTCCGCCTCATTTCTGCTGCTTGTCGTATGTGGACAAGCTCCACTTTAGGGACGTGGGTAACTTCTTTGGGGATAATATACCTCTGAACCTACCTACCTCAGCTCTCTGCCAGTTCTTGGGAGCCCCCTGCCTGAAGACAATAGGATTTCTGCTCCACTTTCTTACTTACACCAAACTGTCCCTCTCCCCCTGGAAGAGGCCGATGGTGGCCCAGGACTGCTATGACTACGGGGTACACCTGCCTTATTCTAGGTTTCACTATTAGAAAGCTTCATCTGCAGAGCGAAGGCTTATTCTTCTATCTCTGTTAAACTATATTTTAAACTATCTGCCTGATTTCTATCTGTCTCACAAGGAAATTCAAGCTCAGATGGGAAATAAGGAATTAGTTTGGGGCTTCACATCCATAACAACTGAAATTTAGTGTCAATAATCTGCCTGTCAGTCTAGTTCTTCTAAAGGCTTTTGCTTTGCTCATAGGTCTTTCCAGACCTCTCTGTTGGTGGTCCATGTGGATTTTCACATATGGCATTTTCCTTGACTTTTCCTTTGTCATATGACAGCATCTCTGGGTGGACTTCCCTAGGGGGCCTAACTCTGAAACTAGGAATTGGCCTTCCATTCACATCCTTCCTTCCATTACCTTTAGTCTGTCCCCTCCTGGGCTGAAGTAAGTGTTTTCAATCTACATGGCTAAGTCCCTCCCACTGACCAGCCCCAGAGGCTATTGAGCTATGAACGGCCTTCCTTGGAATGCAGAAAGAAAGAGCAACATGGCATGGTGGTTTCTAGAGTCCTACTTGGTCTCAACCATGCATCCTTTATCTGGTTCTAGTTTCTCAGCCTCTCTGTGCTTCCGTTTCCTCACATACCAAATGAGGGTAGAGGCAACAGCGCCTACCTCAGGTTTACACGGGAATGAAAATAATACCTAAACAACACTCAGCACTGTACCTTGCATATAATTGAAAGCTCGATAAATATTAGGTAACATTGGACAGGCCCTCTCCTCATGCACTTTCAGAGTTGAATCTGAATGTGGGTGGAAAGCGGTAGCAGGAGAGCAAGGAGGTCAAGAACTCCTCAAGAAGAAAGCCCATTTGTAGGCCACTGGACATCCCCTTACAGAAGGATCTTGGGGAGGAGATGAGCCAGTCAGGCTGTCGTGTAGCAATGATGAAACATACAACTTTCCTCTAGTTCCTAAATGCTTCCTCCCTCTTCCTCCCACTATCATGATCCCAATTCTGCCTTACAAATCTGGCTAGACCAGAGGATGTACACTGACTGGCACAGATAGGAACTGGAAACACAGGGAATCCAGGGCAGATGATCCCTTCAGGACCAGTGGTGTGAGTGGCGATACTGGGAGAGTGGAGGGAGGGTGGGGTGGAAAGGAGGAACCGATTACAAGCATCTACATATAACCTCCTCCCTGGGGGATGGACAACAGGAAATTAGGTGAAGGGAGGTGTTGGACAGGGCAAGATATGACAAAATAATAATTTCTAAATTATCAAGGGTTCATGAAGGAGAGAGGGGAAAAAATGAGGAGCTGATGCCAGGGGCTTAGGTGGAGGGCAGATTTTAAACCAGAATGAATACATTTTTCTTTGTCTTGCTCATTAAAAACTTTTCCCCAGAGGTGAGGTGCTGTTTTCACAGACCTGCTTGGAAGCACAATGCAGCTGTTCTATGTGTGCCCCTAATTCCAGGTGCAACTCAGAAAGGCTTTCCTCCGGCATGTCTTTGATGACCGCTTCTATTTCAGCTCGAGCTTCAGGGGCTCCTGTGCACCTTGGCACACCCAGGGCACTGTCTCTCAACATCCCTCATGGCTGTCTTCTCCTTGACGCGTTTCAAGAACGTCTCGGTTTTTTCGATTATGCGTTGTGCTGGCTCCCTCCTTCACAGCTCCAATTTTAATTTTGCAACTGTTATAATTATCTTTCTTCTGCTAAACTGTCACTGAAGACAGTGAACAGAAAACTCGGCTCAACTCAATGGAGACAATAAGGATAGCTATCATATCACATCAGCAAGGATTTCTCAGGGGCTATTAGCACAAGGTGTAAGGCCACTCACCCAACCTCCGCCATCTAAAAGAGTGGTTCTCGACCTTCCTAATGCTGCAGCCCTTTCCTAATTCCTCCTGTTGTGGTGACCCCGCAACCATACAATTATTTTCATTGCTACTTCATCACAACCCACAGGTTGAGAGCCGCTGCTCGAAAACTGGGTCATCTACTCTGTCTTTGCTGGGCGTTGGATTTATTTCCCATCTTCCCCTCCATCCTTTTTGATTGAATTAGGCATGGAAATACATGAAAAAATATAAGCTGGGGTCTTGTCACTAGGGTTCTGACTGTCTCCATACTCTAGCGAAGGTATTTCACTTTTGGAGACTGCTAGTACTTTCCAGGGAGCAATGTAGTTCTCCCCACCTGCACTCGTTCAGGAGCCCCGGCCACATACTGGTTACACCCTGGGCTGCTAGCCGTATGGTCGATAGTTCAAAACCACCAATGGCCCCAGGGCAGAAAGGCAGCGCTTCCTTCTCCTGCAGGGAATTCACAGAGGCCGTGCTCCCCGGAGCTAGCATGGACTTGATGGCAGTGAGGTTGGGTGTTCTGCTCTCCCCGCATGCACCCACTCTCTGTCCCTGTCCCAGTCCCTGTCCCCGTCCCTGTCCCTCACACGTGCACATCTCTGGGAGCTGCAGCCATTCCGTAGATGAGGGTGCTTCAGGACGTTCACAGACACACGAAATTGAAAGACCAAAGAAATTGTCCACCAACTCTTGGAAGGCTGCTCATATGTACGAATAGCAGGTGAAAGGTGAGGGGATGGAATAAATGGTGGGTGCCCTGCAGTGGTGACACGGAGTAGCTGTCCCCGGGAAGGCACAACCATAAAGCTTAAAACATTTCTGGGTTGAGGGACCAAGGTTAGAAGCTCCTGGAAAACATACAGGAGGAGACAGCCATGAGGAATAATGAGCAGGAGAGACAGGGGTGATGGCTTGTCAAGCTTTACCAGGCTTCTAAAGAGCTGGAACTGAAATAGAAGTCGCCAGCGAAGACAAACCAGAGGAAAGACAGTTTCACTATCGTTTGGTTGATTCAAATCTTGAGCTTTTAATCCAGGGGAAGGACTTGGAGCAGCAGTTCTCAACCTGTGGGTCGTGACCCCTTTGGGGGTCAAACAACCCTTTCACAGAGGTCGCTCAAGACCATCAGAAAACACATGGTTATAGGAACTGAGACACAGCTCCTCTGTCTACAGGCAGGTCCGCCCGCATAGACTGTTACCCATGCTACACCATGCTTCACGACAAAGTTTCATTTAATTGTTATTAGAAATAAATATTTCACAATCTATAATTACATATTGTTTTGTGATTATCACTATGCTTTAATTATATTCAATTTTTACCCATGAAAATACATCCTGCATATCAGATATTTACATTATGATTCATAACAGAACAAAAATAAGTGATGAAGTAGCAACCAAAATAATGTTGTGGTTGGAGATCACCACAACATGAGGACCTGTATTAAAGGGTCGCGGCATGAGGAAGGCTGAGAACCACTACCTCAGAGGCATTCCACTGAATTCCAACCTGGCCTCGCACTGAGCACGTTGCTTACATATTCAGTGTAAGTCCAGTGGTCTTACTTGTAGCAGAAATTTCTGACAAATCCAGACGATTTACTAACTGCCAGTACCAGTTTATGGTGACAAGTAAGCTTTGATCTTTCTCTGCATCTAAATAGGTACCTACTGAGAAAATGAAATATTTTTGTGCAAAAATATCCGCCCCAAATACATTCCCCAAATCTGAAACCCAAGCGCATCAAGTGGCCCCCGAGGCCCAGGTGCAGGTGGCTGTGTGCTGCTCGCCTAGGACTGGGCTCCTGGTGGTTTCCAGGTGCGCTTCCCCAGGCTGCAGGCACCACCAGCAGCCCCGCTGGCTGAGAGAGAGAGAGAGAGAGAGAGAGAGAGAGAGAGAGAGAGAGAGAGAGAGAGAGAGAGAGAGAGAGAGAGAGAACCGTTCATGCTTCCAAGGGATGTTTCCTTACTAAAGCACCGCCTGGTTTCACCTCCTGCACACAGGTGGGAAGAGCCAGATGGCCATTTCAAGCAATGTTCGTCTTTGCGTCAGAAATTCCAACTGGGGCGGGGGTACCTGGACAAAGGGTAATTTTTCTTCCTTCTCTGAACGTCTCCTCTCCGTCCCCAGGCACGATGAGTGCATCTATTGCTTAATTTTTATCTCAGTAATATCTCGACACTCTGAGGCCGTCTCGCTGGTGACCTAGGAGCCCATAGGAAAGGTGGAAACCTTTCTATGCCAGCAGGAGCCTAGGAATACTGACAGGATGGTGTATCTCCAGCCCTCTCTAAGTCTTCCAATCACTTCTTTCTGAGCCCTGGTAGAGGCGTGGTTACACATTGAGCTGTGATCAGAAGGGTCCACAGTTCAAAACCACCAGCAGCTCTGAGGGAGAGCTTTGATTTTTCAACTCCCATAAAGAGTTAAAGTCTCAGAAGTTCACAGGGAAGTTCTACCCTGTCCTACAGTCAACATGGACTCAGTGGCAGTGAGTTTGGGTTGGTTCTTGGTTGGGTGGCACCTGGAATGCAGCAGGTCTCTGGAACTTGACACTCCCCCAGTCTGTACCCGGAAAAGCCAAGTACAAAGTCACTGCTCACCCGGGAACTCCCTCCACCTGCCTGGATGTTTCTGCCAACGCTCTTTCAAGATCTCTCTGTCCTAGCATCCTCTTCCTACCCAGTTAGCACCTTTCATAGGACAGAAACGAGCAAGAGCTGACTGATCATTTTTGCTACATCACTGGTTTTTTCTAAGCGGTGTTTGAACAAAGGTGGACAAACTGAACAATCTTCTTATATCTGGGTCTTTAGAACTTGCTCCAAGCATGCCAACATTAGAGCAGATGAGAGTTCTTCGACCAAATTAGACAATTCCTAAAGGATGGCCTAAAGGTCTCTGTCTTAAGCTCTTTGATATTGAAATTCTTAAGTGTACGTGTAAAGACCACATAAACATCCGTCTCTACAACCCTGAGAACAAAATAACTGCACGGTGTCCGGTTCCCACTGCGGACTACTCTAAATTAACATTAGAAGGCCATGGAGAGAATGAGAGAAAGATTTAGAATAGAACTTAAAAATCATAAATGAGACCAAGCTTACTGGTTGTTTAGTCACTTGGTGGGTGGGGGGTGGGAGGTGGCCATCCTTACCCATTAGGTCTGCAAAGAAGCTCACTTCTGGGTTTGACTAGTCCATCATTTAAGGTCCAAAGGGCAGTGTTTGCCCAAAGACAAAGTGCAAGGGTTGGGAAGAAGGAGGCTTGGAAACGGCAAACACAGGGAGGATGTGGGATGCATGATGGTGCTCGGAGGGGATGGCAGAGGCTGAGTTCAGTCAGAACGTGGTTGAGTTCTCAGATGTAAAACTATGGTCTGATGTGTACATTTTCATCTCATGCATAAAGTTTGATTTAGAAAAAATGACTTTTAAAGAATGAGGCCAACTCGTTAGATGAACTGTGTACATGATGGCAACCAGAGCAAAGGGGAGCCTGCTGACAAACCATACCAAAACCACCCAGACTGAATAACCCACTGCCATCAAGTCGATTCTGACTCATAATGGCCCTACGATAAGGAGGAACTTATGCACTAGGTTTCCAAGGCTGTAAACCCTTATGGAAGCAGACTGCCTCATCTTTCCCCATGGAGAAGCTAGAGCGTTTGAACTACCAACCTTTCAGTCAGCAGCTGAGCGCTTCACCCCTTGTGCCACCAGGGCCCCAACTAGGACTATACTGAGCGATAAAATTCTGTGTATTCTGTTACATGATCTCATGCATTTAACTTTCTCAAAATGGCAGACTATGGAGACGGAAGAAAGATTACGAGAGATGGTATGGAAGGAACTTCTGTGGTGGTGAAATAGTTCTTGATGAGGGTGTTGAATCTGCACAAGGGATAAACTGGCACCTAACTGGATGCACACAGAGGGCCAATATCAATTTCCAGGATACTTTGTGGTCCTATGCTTGCATAAATGAGGAACCCTGGAGGGGTAGTGGTTATGCATTGAACTGCTAACTGCAGCATCAGCAGTTCAAAAACCATGAGAGGCTCCACAGGAGAAAGATGGGGCTTTCTACTCCCATAAAGAGTTACTGTCTTTATGGGCAGTTCTACACTGTCCTGTAGGGTTGTTATGAGTTGACATCGACTCGGTGGCACTGAGTTTGTACTTACATAAAGGAGCCCTGATGGCTACTGAACATAAAGATTGACCATTCAAACATGCCCAGCTGCTCTGCGAGAGAAAGACCTACAAACTGCTCCTAGACAGAGTGCTGTCTATTCTCTGGGCAGTTTCCCTCTATCACATGGGTCTCTTTGAGGAAAAACCAAGTAGATGGTCCCTCTCGATAATAGCAACACTTATGTCAGGTGCAACCAGGCGGGAAACTAGGCAAAGAGTACCTGGGACCTCCGTGTACTATCTTTGCAACTGCCTATGAATCTATAAGTTTCAACATTTTTAAAATTGTCTAATAATATGAATGTGCTGACATACATTTTCCAGTGTTGCTTACATTCTGCGTTAAGTCAACCCTGTCAGCTGCAATGCATAATGGCCATAGAGAACAGACTGCTCCTTGTTGTTCCTTTTTGATGCCATCAAGTCAGCTGTGACCCACAGCGACCCTGTGCACACTAGCATGAAACACTGCCGGACTTACACCATCCTTGCCATTGTTCCTAGGCCTGAGCCCATCCTTGCAGCCACTGTGTCAACCCATCTCTTGAAGGCCTTCCTCTGCTTCGCTCTCTCATCCACTTGACCAAGCATGATGCCCTTCTCCATGGGTTGGTCTCTCCTGACAATATGTCCAAAGTACATAAGACAAAGTCTTGCCATTCTTGCCTCTAAGGAGCACTCTGGTCTTACTTCTTCCAACATAGGTAAGTTTATCATTTTAGTAGTTCATGGTACTTTCACTATTTTTCTCTAGTACCATAATTCAAATCCATCGATTCTTCTCCAGTCTTCCTTATTCAATGTCCAACTTTCACATGCACACGAGGTGATCGAAGCTACCATAGGTTGGATAAGAAACACCTTAGTCCCCAAAGTAGCATCCTTGCTGTGAAGTACTCTCAAGAGGACATATGCAGCAGATTTATGTAACACAATATGTCGTTAGATCTCTTGACTATTGCTTTGATGGGAATAAATTGTGGATCCAAGCAAGACAAAAATCCTTGACAACTTTGAGTTTTTCTTCATTTCTCATGATGTTACCTATAGGCCCTGTTGTGAGGGTTTGGGTCTCCTTTACATTGAGCCACAATCCAAATGGAAAGGCTGCAATCCTTGATCTTCATCAGCAAGTACTTCAAGTCCTTCTCACTTTCAGAAAGCAACGTTGTGTCATCTTCTTAACACAGGTTGTTAGTAAACCTTCCTCCAATCTTCTTTTATTTAATTTTTATTTTATTTTATTGGGGGCTCTTACAGCTCTTGTCACAATCCATGCATCTATCCATTTTGTCAAACACATCTGTACATATGATGTCATCATCTTTTTCAAAACATTTTCTTTCTACTTGAGCCCCTGGCATCAGCTCATCATCCCTCCCCCTTTTAGTTTGCCTATCGTGAGAGGCACAGGCCCTATTCCCTGTGGAACAGTGTGAAATTGGAGTCTATAACCACAGGCTGTCACAATGGTCTGTTTCTGCCATTGTCGTTATCCATGCTGATGGCTTAAGTTCTCCACAACCCACCCACACTCTAACTGGTTCTTTAACTTCTTGTTTAATTGCCGCTTCAAATATAGGCCCACAGTCTTTGGGACATAAGATAGTCCAAATGATAGTCCAAACACGAAGACCTGTGCCATTCTCTGGATAACCTTCCCTTTCCATTCCCCAATGTAGCTCTGGTGGTATAGTGGGTCACGTGTAGGGCCAATAACGACAAGGTTAGCAGTTCAAAACCATCAGCTTCTCCCAGAGAGAAAAATGAGGCATTCTACTCCCACAAAGAGTTACAGACTTAGGAACCCACAGGATCAGTTCTACCCTGTCCTACAGGGCCCTATGAGTCAGAATCAACTTAATGGCGGTGAATTTGGTTTGGTTCCACACCCCACCTTCAGATGTCATGTGGCAATGAAAACAAGTAGTAAGCTGATAGTGTGGCAGAGATGAAGACATGATGTGTCAGGTAACAGCATCATGAATGTACTGGCTGGAACTTGGGCTATAGAAGATGGCCCAATGGAAAGCCAAGTCCGGACCTGAAACAAAAGTAACAGCACAAAAGTGACATCATCCTTTTCTTCTCCCCCTCCATCCCCTACAGAAAGGCTCTCTATTTTACTCCAGGGAAATGCACGAGAGAACTGGTCATGTTGATTCATGCTGACAATCCCTCTTCTTTAAAACTGAAGAAGAGAATGCTAACTGGTGTACAGTGACAGGGAAGCAAGAGACATTCATTTATAATACTGATGGGAAATCAAGGCTCAGGACAGGCCTCTCATTCCAGGGTCATTAAAGAGAATAATACCACTATGGTGTCAATCAAATATCCCAGGAGATAAAGCACAGAGCGTACAACATAGATGATGTAGAGAAAGAACATTATTTATACATGAGATTAAATTAAATTCTGGTCAACAGAATGGGAAACAAAATTTGAATAAAAATGGGAAAAGATTGGGTTGTCAGTGGAACTGAATGAAAGGCAGCTAAATATAAAAGGAAATTTATGGAGCAGGGAGAAAATGAAACACTGACAACCAAATAAAAATTAAAGTCTGCACTGGACTCAGCAAAGAATAGGTAGAAAACACAACTGTGATATAAAGAATAAGTTTGAAAAGTTCTGTGATAATACAAAAGGAAATGATGGAAACTGAAAACTACCAGCTATAAAGACTAGACAGAGAGAGCCACTATGGGGAGGATTGATTGTTCTCTCTCTGAGAATCATAAACCAGAGAAATGGCAGCCCCATCCTAGATAAACAATAAAAGCTGTCTTCTTGTTTGTAAAAAAAAAAATTGCATAGTATAATGGCTGACTGAAAACTCAGAATCGAGAGTGAAGCAGACCTAAACTCAAAGCTCAACTCTTTATGGACTCCTGGTGGCATAGTGAGTTACAAGTTGGGCTGTGACCTGCATGGTTAGTAGTTCTAAACCACCAGCCAGCTCTGAGAAAAATGAGGCGTTCTACTCCCGTAAAAGAGTTAGTCTCAAAAACCCACGGGAGCAGTTCTACCCTGCCCTACAAGGTCACCATGGGTCAGAATTGACTTGAAGGCAGGGACTTTGCTTGTGTGAGTCATTGAACTTCAATGTCCTCCTCTGCAGATGAGGGGGTTGAGAATGGCTTTCACCTCACAGTGTTGTCTGAGACACTTGGCATGGCCCTGGCAAGCATATCATCAACAGGTCAAAGGTCTCACTAAGTGCTTAGAGAAGTTAACGAAAAGAAGTCAACTCATAGATGCCCCTGGCAGAATCTGTAAAAATCAAGGGTACTTAAAAAAAAGTCTTATAAGAATGGTGGTGGGCAAACAGGTAATTTAAAAAGAAAGAAAAGATCATCACGCTTCAAATTTCCTCCCAAATCCCACACTAAAGGCTAAAAGATCATGTGTCAATCACTCATACAGACTCAGTGGAGTCATTTTCCTGGGTGAATGCAACAAAGAAGCAGTCTCAGCTATTTATTCCATGACTTTGCAGCTGTTAGCTGCTATTGAGTTGATTCGGACTCACAGTGACCGTACGTACTACAAATGAAACACTAGCTGCGACTTCCCCATCCTCCTGATGTTTTCTGGGGCTGAGTCTGTGGTTTCAGCCACTGTCAATCCACCCCTGTGGGGGCTCTTCCTTCTGGTCACTGACTCCACACTTTACCAGGGATTGTGTTCTGCTTCAGTTGATCTTCACTACAAATGCCTCATAACAGAAACCAAGACACATACAAACTCAACCAAGGCTAATTTGTGTTAGATAAGGGCAGGTATTGTGCCTTAATAATTATTGTAAATATGGTTACAAAAGAGAGTGTCAAAGTGAGGAAATAATGAAAATGTCCAGATTACACCCCCAAAGGAACAAAGGAAAGATAGCTGGATGTGCCTGCATGGTAAGTGTATCATCTTGGGAAGAGAGCGTTAAACGCTGCTTCATTCCCGTCATTGGAGACAGTGGAATAACGAGTCAAGTAGAGATGTTTAATAGAGTCCTGGTGGCGTAGTGGTTACGTGTACCCAGAGTTTGATTCCATATTTCTATCTAAAAGTGAACCGAGAAAAACAATATATTCTCATGGCTGTTATATAAAAGCAAGTAATGAATTTAATGGCAAACTTCTTAACAAAATCTTAACATGTTAGGGTGAAATATAAATATACTTGAAGAATTGACTATTGAAAGTTCAAAGATCATCTTTTGAGATGAAACTAGCTCTGTTAAAGAGTCAAAGGAGACAGAGAGAGTAGGAATTAAGTTCTCATCAATGCAATGACTAAGAAAAAGAATGTAAGTGAGGCATCATTGTTGAAAGGAGATAAATAGATTACTTATCCATGAATCTATGAGAAAGTCTTTTATCATAACCAGGGTGCATACCAAAATCGATTGGCATAGCACAGTTCACAAAGACAATGTGTACTTTCTACTTGGGTGAGGAGCAAATGGGGTCTGAAAGGATTCTGAGCCGTCATCTAAGGTACAGGTAATGGTTTCTCCCTGCTCAGAGGAAAGATGATCATGAAAATCTGAAGACACGTAGAAGCATTTAGACCAGTGGGCTCATGGACCATGTCAACATCAGCCTCCACGACCACAAGACCAGAGGAACCCAGTGGTGCCCAGTTAATCTCACCAAGGCCTCTAAAAATGATCGCATGAAAAGACCCTGGAGAGAGTGGGAGGAAAATGTGCAACACATCCAAAATTAGAGAAGACCAGCATGCTCGCTGGTCAGATAGAGACTGGGAAACAACTACCCCCCCATCCCACGCCCACCCCCCACCCCCCCACCCCACCCCCCCCACACACACATACATGGCCCTTATCTCATCTGGAACAGAACTCCTCCCTATGCCTCATTGTTCAGCCAAACAACAGACCGGCCTGTAAGAGAAACAGTAACAATGGTGTAGAATATAACCAACCATTTAAGGTTAAAGGGACACCATGCACCCAAGGAGGAAGTTCAGGTTGTTAGGGAAGGAGGAATCGGCACAGGAAACACAGGAAGAGGTGGAAAGAGTGATGGCACTTTGGGAAAACTGCAGTGAATGAATTGAAACAAGGCGGGTCAATGGTTGAGTGTAAACAGATGCTGTGCTCTATGAACCTTCATCTGAGGCACAACAAAGGTTGCTTTTTTAATTAAAGTGATTAACTGGATTTCCCATTCGAAAGTAACTATGATACGTGCATGAAAAGATGTTCTGCATCAGTGAGCATTAAGAAATAGTCAATTAAAACTACAATGATACACCCATGCACACCCAGTAGAATAACTTAAATGAAAAGAACTGACTACACCAAGGATTGGCAAAAACTGAAAAGATTGGAACTCTTGTTGCCCCTGTTAGGAACGTAAAACAGTACCATCCCGTCAGACAATGTGGCAGTTTTGTACAAAGCAATCATCGAGCTCTGATTATGGCCCGCCCTGGCCCCTGTGGGTTTTGACTCAAGAGAAAACCAAAAGCATGTTACCAACCAAAAACCGACAGAGGAGTGTTCTTAGCTACCTACTTTGTAATTGCCAGCACCTGGAAACAACTCAATGTCCATGACCATGTAAATGGATAAACAAATTATGTTTATTCCTAGGATAGAATACTACCAGCAATAAAAATGAATGAAATATTGACTCATAAAACAACATGGATGAATCTCAAAGTAATTATACTGAGAGTACAGACAAAAAGAGAGCACATGGGGGTACTGTCTGTTTCCATTGACTTTTCAATATCGAAAATTCAAATTAATCTATAGGGCCAGCAATAAGATCAATGGTTGTATTAGGCCAGAGATAGACAGAACCTTTAGTCCATGGTATCTAGTCGATTCTGACTCATAGAAACCCCATATAGGGCTTCCACGGCTCTAAATCTTTAGGAAACCAGATAGCCTCAATTTTCTCTCACTGAGTGGTTGATGGGTTGGGACCATTGACCTTGTAGTTCGCAGTCCAAAGCTTATTCAACAGCTCCACCAGGACTCCTAAGGGTACTTTTAGGAGCCATAAATATTTTAAACTCATCAAAGTACATGCTTTAAATGTGTGCATTTATTGAATGTCAACTACGCCTAAAGAAAGCTTAGAATGTAAGTAACTATATACAGTAACCAACACACACTGTTTTATATACTAGGAATAGCCAGGTAGAAAATGCAATGAGAAATGGTTCACTCACCATTGTGATTGTTGTTAGCTACCAGGAAGTTGATTCTGACTCACTGTGTTAACCATGGCCACCAAATAGATTCTGTGTCACAGCCACCTGGTGCGATAGAGCAGACCTGCCCCTTGTGGCTTGCCAGGCTCTAAATGTTTATGGAAACAGACGGACACATCTTTCACCCCCAGAGCGGCTGGTGGGCTCAAATCACTAACATTTCAGTTAGCAGCTGAGTGTTTAAACGCTGTGCCACCAGGACTCCTTCTAACGCAACATCCCAACACAAAATACTAAACAAAGGTCTGTTGCTGTGAAGTCTGTTCGTGCTCATAACGACTCTATAGGACCATGCAGAACTGCCCCCTGTGGTTTCCCGAGCATCTTCATGGAAGGAGACGGCCACAGCTTTCGCCTGCAGTCTCCTTACCTTAAAAACAAACTAGCAAACAACTATTCAATAAGCAGTATAGTCGGCACTACACACCTAAAGCATAAGCCTTTATGAGCCATCTAAAGAATAATTAAAATATTTGAAGAAAGGGAATACACGCTACGCCCGCGGATGCAATGACTTCTTGGATGCATTGCGTGCTGTGATGCATCATCCCGACGAGGCGCTCTTTCCCCCGGCTGCGCGGAGTCGAGCTGCTGATGGCTGTTAACTGAGTCCTGCTCCAGAATCTCCCGGAGAAAGCCACCTCGCCTCATCCGAGCTTCTGCTTCCTGCTCACTCATGCAGGTCATAGAGACTGGCATGCTCACTGGGCAGATAGCGACTGGTGAACAACTAAACAACTCCACCCAACTTCCCCCACCCTCTACACACACACACACACACCACACACACCCTCATTTAATCATCCTTAAAGACTAGCATGCTCATTGGTCAGATAGCGACTGGTGAACAACTCCACCCAACTTCCCCCACCCTCTACACACCTACACGCACACACATTTCCTGATTTAATCATCCTTTACATCTGGAACTGAACTCACCCCTATGGCTCAATTTTCAGTCAAACAATAGACAGGCCTGTAACAGAAAACAATCACCAAAGTGTAGAAAAATCAACCATTCAAGGTCAAAAGGACAGCATCTATCCAAGGCACCCTTACTTGGTTAGCCAGCAATGCGGGGCTGAGTGACAAAGGAGAGTGGGGTGGGACCCTCTTGCTTCAGTTCTGCACGATGAGGTGCAGAAAGACAGGCTTTCTTTTCCCGTGAAGGGTTATGCTCTCAGGAACCTGAGGGACAATTCTACCCTGTCCTCTAGGGTCACTATGAATTGGCATCGACTTGATAGCAGTGTGTCGGTGGCTTCATGAGGTGCCCCTCTAGCTCATGACTCTATCACTGTCCACTGGCTTCCTCTGCCCAGTCCCATTTCCTGCCCTCTCACCCAGGTAGAGATCCCAATGGCACTCCTAGTAAGGGTAGTCCGTGTACATCTACCTCTCAGTCTGTTCTCCAGATAACTTGTCCTGCAACAAAGGCTGAGGATGTCAATCAGACTCAAAGCATGCGTGTGATGCAATTTTCCATGAGCATAAGAGTAAAATAACCAACAAGTGAAAATAGCTACATAATTTTGCTAAATAGCACAGCACAGCTGAACTTGAATCAAATGCTATTATGAAGCTATCATATTTCAACAATGGATTAATGGTGCCCTGAACGGAAGCAGCCAATGAAACAGAAAGCTCTGTCTGAGCTGTAAGCGACCTCCAGGGTGACATTGTCTTTCTGTTATGTTTTGTCCACTTCCTTGCCTTTTTAATCCAGCCTTTCCTCCACGGCTCTCTCTCTTTAGAACCCTGATCAGTGTGCGTGAGGGCTTCTCGTGGATGCCCAGGTAGAAATAGCATTCCCCTTATATCATTCTCCCTCCCCCGTACAAAATTCTTTTTAAAATTCTCCAGGTGTTATTCTCCCTACCTCCTATACTTCTCGTTAATAATCTACTGAAGTCTGCATATCATGCTTCCCATATTCCTTGAACAATCCGACACCCAGTTGGAACTTTCTCTAGACCTGTTCTCCTGCTAAGTCTTAAATACATTCAGTAGCCACTAGAATGGCACAACCAACAACTGTCTTCTTGACCACAATGCAGGAAGAGTCAACGTCCTTCCTCCTCTGCAATCCATTCCACGACCACAATGGCCCTTGTCCTCTTGAGGCATTGCTCCGCCTCCAACACTTAAACTCCAGCCACGACCACAATCTTCTCAGCACCTTGCCTCTTCGCTCCTTCTCTTCTACATTGATTCTTGTACCCGCTCCTCATGTATTATCATGGTTAGGTTCCAGAAACCAAGGCATCTTGCAAAATTTGACATAATGGGAAAATGGAAGATGACCACATATACCACTGTACCTCTTCCCCTGTGGATATCACCTGTCATCCCCCCTCCTCCCTCCATTGCTCAGGAGAGCCCAGCCCCCACTGCCATCTGCAGGGAAGACTGGGTAGTCTTCCAGAGCCAGGGTGGCCCGAGCATCTCCACCCTCCTCATCCTCGGGTTCCCTCCCTCTCCCACTCTCACGATATTTTCAGCATGGGTGGGGCTGGCTCATCCCCTCAACAACAACAAAATAAATGGCCTTGTGGTGTTGTGGACAGAGGACTCCCTCTCTTCAGGTGGGAGGGCTGCACACAGTCCCCTCGGATCCCCCACTGACCCTTCCCTTGATGTAAAGAAAGCAAAAATCTTCATAACTGGTGGAAGAACTACAACCAGATTGTTCTTTAGAAGCACGTATAATGAGACTTTGTCTCACAAACTTTGGGCATGTTATCAGGAGGGCCAGTCCCTGGGAAGGGACATTATGCTTGATAAATTTGAGGGGCAATGAAACAGAGGATTGACCCAATGGCTGCCAACAATGGTCTCAAGCATAAGCCCAATGGTGTGGATGCTGCAGGACTGAGTGTGTTTCATTCTGCTGTGCACAGGGCCATCCTGAGTCAGAAATGACTCGATGGCACCTAGCATCAACCACAGCACATTTGAATGATGCTGCCTAGACAAGAGGGCAGAGGTGAACACATTTCTAGTAGTGTCTGCTTTCACCCAAGATCCACTGCATGGTACAGAATCAGGAAAGTTGTGTGTCAGGATTGCAGCTTCTTGTTATCATATTTATTAAAATTGCATGCTGAGTAGAGAATCTAAGAAGATAGAGTATGTGAAGAATGTGACATCAGGATTGAGGAAGACTCGTTAACAGCCTGAAATATGCATATGATACAATCTCGATTTCTGAAAATGAAGAGACCTGGAAGCATTTACTGATCAAGATCAAAGACTGCAGCCTTTAGTACAGGTTATACCTTAACACAAAGCAAACTAAAACCTTCACAACTGGACGCATAAGTAGCATCGTGGTAAATGGAGAAAAGACTGAAATCGACAAAGGTTTCATTCTACTTGGATCCATCATCAATGCCTATGGAAACAGCAGTGCAGGAATCAAGCAAGGTGTTGCATTCAGTAAATCTGCTACAGAAGATCTCTTCAAAGAGTTGGGGTTTTTTGTTTGTTTGCTTGTTTGTTTGTTTGTTTGTTTTTTAATGTCACTCTGAGGTGTAAGGTGTGCCTGATCCAAGTCATGGCATTTTCAGTGTTGACAAAAGGTGGATAATAAATCAGAAAAATCAAAGGAGAAATAATGCTTTACAATTACAATAGTGGTGAAGAATACTGAACATACCATTGGCAGCCAGAGCAAACAAATCTATTCTGGAAGAAGCACAATTGAAATGTTCCTTCGAAATGAAGATGGCCATGTTATCAGGAGGTAACAGTCCCCGGAGAAGGACACCGTGCTTCGGAGAGGGTCCTTGAAAAGAGAAAAGTCCTACGATGAGATACACTGGCAACATGGCTGCAACAATGGGCTTCAAATATGGCAACAATTAAGAGGATGGTGTGGGAACACACAGGGTTTTGTTTGGCTGTATATATGGTCACCATGAGTCAGAAATGGCATGATGGGACCTAACAATAATAATGATTTCATTAGGGGTTTGTTTTGCTTTTTCCTGATGACTGGTGATGTTGAACATATTTCCATGTGCATGTTGGCCATTTCTAAATCTTCTTTGGAGAGCGCCTATCCAAGTCCTTTGCCCATTTTCAATTGGATTGTTTTTGTTATAGTTCTTTATGTGTACTTAATAAAATTTAATTTTTCTCTTGTTGCCCATAATGTCATTGTCAAAAACAAGGTCCTGATGATTTACTACCATGTTTTCTTCTAAGAATCTTGTGGTTTTAATTCTTACATTGGGGCCTTGATCTGTTTTGAGTTAACTTCTATTGAGGGCACATTCTTTTGCATGTGGTTATCCTGTGGCCCTGGCACCATTTGTTGAAATGCCTGCCCTTTTCCCATTGAATGTACTTGTCAAAAACTAATTACCCATAGGTAATAGTTTTATTTCTGGAATTTTAATTCTACTCCATCGGTCTATGTGTCTATCCTTGTACTAATACTGAATGTTTTGTTTCTTCAGTCTTATAGTACATTTTTCCCAGAGTTGTGATGGTATAGTGATTATGCATTGAGCTGATAACCGCAAGGTCAGCAGTTCAAAACCACCAGCCTCTCCGAGGGAGAAAGACAAGGCTTTCTACTTCTGTAAAGAGTTACAGTCTCAATTGATGTATGTATATGTATGGATTGTGATAAGGGTTGTATGAGCCCTTAATAAAATGTAAAAAAGGAAAAAAAAGAAAATGATTAGGTCAAAGATTGTACAGATGTGCTTTATACAATTGATGAATGTATATGTATGGATTGTGATAAGAGTTGTATGAGCCCCTAATAAAATGTTTTTTTTACAAAAAAGACTTTCAGTCTCAGAAACACCCAGGAGCAGTTCTACCCTGTTCTATAGGTTCACTATGATGTTGCAATCGGCTCCAAGGCAGTGGATTTGGGTTTTTATAGTACATGTTGAAATAGGGAAGAGTGAATTCTTTTACTCTGTTCTTTTCAAGGTTGTTGTTTTGACTATTCAATTTTCAATGCCAGAAGAAATTGAGGATTGACTTTTCCACTTCTGCCAAGATGACTTAGAATTGACAGGGATGACACTGATTCTGTAGCTACTGTAGCACTGCTTTGGGTAGGGCCTTTCTTTCTGTTGCTCTCACAGGAAACCACAACTGGGTGGCTTTAATTAACAGAATTTTATTCAGCCACAGTTTAGGAAACTAGAAGGCACTTGAGGGCACTAGCACGAGGGAAGGGTTTTCTCGCTGCTCAATTCTGGGGAAGACCCTGGTGGTTTTAGTATCTGTCCCTTGGTCCCTCGAGGATCTATCAGTAGGTGGTATATTGCTTCCCCTTCATTGGTGTTTACTCCTGGGCCTAATCTGTTCTTTGTATAGCTCTAAAATTATTGGATTAAGACATATCTTACACTGATGTTGCCTGGTTAGCATAACAAATAAAACTATATTCCCAATTGAGATTGAATCCACAAATAAAGCGGTTAGGATTTACAGCACATTCTGGGGGGACGATGCAGTCCATAACATATAGTACTGATATTTCAACATTACATCTTTCAATCCACTAATATTGAGTGTGTTTTCATTTACCTGGCATTTTAAACTGCTTTCAGCAATATTTCATTTATTTATTTATAAAGATCATTTTATTGGGGGCTCCCACGGCTCTTATAACAATCCATACATCAATTGTATCAAGCATATTTATACATATGTTGCCATCATTATTTTCTAAACATTTATTTTCTATGGGAACCCCTGGTATCAGCTCCTGTTTTTTCTTTCCTAGCCCCACCTTCTCGTGAACCCTAGACAAATTATATAGTAATCTACATATAGTCATCTGTATACCAAAGTTTATATTGTTCTAATAACAACAATTTTCATGAGATGACTTCTAAGACAAACCTGGAACACGTTTTTCTCAAACATAACCAGTCTACAAGGGTAGGGCGACGGCATATTTAGCCTGCTGTGCATCGGGTTGCCATGAGTTGAAACTAACTCAGCCCCTAATCATAAAACATACCACCCTGAATCCTACAGTAATAAAAATCACTGAATCCTGCAGTAATAAAAATCTGCTAATTGTGATAAACTGTGTCACTTTCCAACTCTATTTTTTTTTCAATTTTCATATTTTTATTCACCCGGGTATACTAAGAAATCAAGAAACTTCTAAATGAAAATCTGAATCAATTTTACTTTTTATGTTTTCTGTGTGTTGGAATTTTATTTCATAAGATTAGAAATTATAATACATCATTCAATTAGGGGTTTCATGTCTTTAGAACATTAAGTTATTATTCAAAATTGTAGCATAAACATTTTTGCTTTTCAAATTCTGTAGAAAATATGTATGATCACCTTAAAGTTTCTTTTTTTCTCTGATTTCTTACAGTTTCTGTGTTCGACATAAACCAGCCTATTTTGCATACAGGTTATAGAGTGCAATTCATGTAAGTACACCCATATTATTTTTTTTTAATTTTTGCACAGGTTTCTCTAATTGTCTTCTGAGGGACTAATTTAATAAGTGTAGGGGCTGATGAGCCAATGTGAGTAAATTTCTATTTCCTTTTAAACAACAGAGAATCAAAAACTACCAAGTCCAGGTGTAATTCTCAAATGCCCCTCAATCGGCTTCAGCCAGGTGGAACCATTTTTCTTTGTAAGTTTAAACTGTGGAAGAGTGGTCAATTTTTACGGTTCAGTATTAGCGTTTTGAGCTCAGGGAAATCACTCTTTCAGCCTCCCAGATAGAAGGTCAAGTTCCCTCATCGTAATAGCCTTGCAAGGACTAAAGAACTGAAGAGCATCCGTCTCTTAAGATAGCTCCCCATACCACACGGGCCTCCTCATTACCGGTCTACTCCGAAATGCCGCCGATGACGGAAGAAATATGACTACACCAACACCTATCATCTGCATTTAAATCCCATTTAAAAAGCACGCAAGAAATGTATTTGTCGCCCAGGGGGCCCACAATAACGTAAATTACGAAAGCGGTTAACTTGGATTTACGCTTTCTCCAACTCAATTCCGTTGCATGGGAAGCGCCTCCAGAGGGCTTGGCTATCAGAGCTGTGCCCAGTGGGCTTTGGGTACTGTGGATCACCCCATTTCTACTGGCTGCGGAGCTGAGCAGTCCAAAGACCTGGACACTTGCCTAAAATTCCAAAGGTTTCCCGGAAACGCCCTTCCTGAGGCTGGGCTTCAGCTTTTACGGCGCTCACCAGCTCATCTGTAATCCATCAGGCACTGGCTGAGGCTGCGCACCTGGGCCTGCAGGGGAAGCCTGGGTTCCTGGGAAGCCTCTTAGCAAAGGGCAGGAGGAATGGAAGCGCACTTGGGACACCCTTCCTGAAGGAGGCCCCAGGAAAGTGCACCCCAACTGGGTCGCAGCTGGTGCACCTGGGTTCTGCAAGGCATCCAGAGGCCTCTGTGTTGTGGGGCTCCTTCTGCGCCGGTCTCCAGCCTCTCGGGGCTCCCTCCCCAGTCCTCCCCAAGGTGTCCTCCCACTCTCTGCTCCCATGACAGGGCCTCGTGTTCCGTGTTCGCACCCCGGGACCCAGAGGACAACCATGTCCATGTTGGCGGTGCCGCGACTCCCAGCCACAGAGCCCCATATGTACTTTTTTAATGCCTCCAAAAATTGTGTTCATTGTTCCACAAGGTTATTTTCAGTTTTCTAAACAGAGATTTTTGGTCTTGGATCTAAGTATGCAATAGCGCCCTGATGGTGTACTGGTTCTGAGTTGGTCTGGGATCAGAAAGGGCACGAGTTCGAAATCACCAGCATCTTCCCTGAAGAAAAACAGGGCTTTCTAGTCCCGTAAAGACTGCGTTGCAGTCTCGAAAACCCTCGGGGCAGTTCCACCCTGTCCTACGGGATCGCTGTGAGTCGGAAACGAGTCAGTGACCTGTGTTTACTGAACATATGCCCACGTCCAATTTAGAAATGCGTTATATGACAAAAAGGAGACCCGTCCACTAAAGGAGACGCTGCGACGTCTGTATCAAATGCAGGGATCTAGGGAGTGGGGAGGAGCTCTAGCGACCTGGCTCGCCAATCACAAGATCATTCAACAGCAACCAACGCAATGACAGGCTTTTTTTCTCTTTCCAAGAAGAGCTGTAGTCTCTGAAGCCAACTGGGACAGTTCTACCCTGGGCTTTAGGGTCCCTATGAACTGGAATAGAACTAAGGACAGTGAGTTTGTTTTTTTAGATTTTTAAAGAAATATAAAAATGATTAGGGCAAAGACTGTACAGATGTGCTTTATACAATTGATGTATGTATATGTATGAACTGTGTAAAGAATTGTATCAGCCCCAATAAATTGTTAAAAAAAAAAAAAGAAATATAAAAAACTTTTCGTGTCTTTATCTCCATAGAGACAAAACCTGTCTGCATCTTCAGAATCGATTAGCATTCGAATCTATGTCCATTTTCAGATTGGTAAATCCAGATGCTTTCATATATTTCTAAAGATCCCAACACCACAGAATGCCACAAGGATCCCTTTTAGTGCAGTGGATTATGCATGGGATTGGTAATTTCAAGATCAGTAGTCTGAACGGACAAGCCATTCCAAAGGAAAAAAGCTATATTTGTAATTAAATGGGTTCTTTTTCTTTTATATTTTAGTGTAGTTTTCAATCACACATCATTTGGCGCATTTTTGTTTTGTTTTGTTTTGTTTTGTTTTCACCTGTGGCAGCGAGTACAATCAAACTCCAGTCATTGAGGCAAGCTCTACTGGTGTTAGCGAAAATCCTGCCTGGTAACATAGCACACTTCCCACACGCAGAAGTTCACTGGCCAAGATTGTGCATTTGTTTTTAAAGGAAAAAAATCACAACTTTTCTGTAGTGTTTAAAGCATATTTGAAAAAGGAACATTCTTATGCTAATTCTATACAAATCACATAGCCTTAAAAATGCAAAACAATGATTTTAAACCTCCAGTAACAGCAGTTATACTGAACACAGTGCTTTAGTCGCAGAATTATTTGTACAGAGGGATTTTAGTCAGTGTGTATGAAAATATGTGAATCAGTGTAAATATGATTAGATGTCTATGTAAAATATTTTCTTAAGTGTACGCACAAGAAGAGTCTAACCTTGCAGCTTCTCCTCTTGTCTTATATCCTGTATACCAGCAGAAAGGGATTGATTGATGTGTGTGTGTGTGTGTGTGTGTGTGTGTTCTTGTGAGTCTCTTCTGCTCATTCTGACCCTATGAAAAAAAGTAGCAAAACGTTGCTTGGTTTTATATCATCCTCCAAATTGTCGTTATGTTTGGGCTCATCTCTACATCCATAGTGTCAGTCCATCTCCTACATGGTTTTCCTATATCTCTCTGATGATCTATTTTACAAAACACGATTATCTTTTACACAGATTGGTCTCTTCTGATAGCATGCCTGAAGCATGGGAGCTGAAATCTCGCCATCCTCAGTTCTAAAGAGCATTCTGGGTGCATGTCTTCCAAGACAGATTTGTTGGTCTGCTGGCATTCCACAGAACTTTCAACAGTCTTCGCCAGTACCATAATTCAAAGGCATGTGTGTATTTTTCAACTTTCACATGAATATCATGTGATGTTAAAAATAGCATCACTTGGATTAGACCCACCTTAGTTTTCAAAATGAAATTTTTGCTCTTCAATACTTTAAGGAGGTCTTGAGCTAAAGATTGCTCAATGCAATGTCATTTGATTTCCATGAGCACTACTTGTGAATCTGAGCAAGGAGAACATTTGACAACTTCAATCTGTTCTCTGTTTATCATGATGTTACCTCTTGGCCCACTTGTGAGAACTTTGGTTTTCTTTACATTGAACTGTAATCCATACCGAGATCTACAGTTTTTGATCTTCATCTGCAAGTGCTTCAAGTCCTCCTCACTTTCAACAAGCAAAGCTGTGTCATCTGCATATCAAATGCTAAAAAGCCTTGCTCCAATCTCAATGCTGTATTCTTCATATAATCCAGCTTCTCTGTTTATTTGTTCAGCAAAGAGATTGAATAAATTTTGCAAGAGGATAAAACCTTAGTGCACACATCTTCTGATTTTAAAATATGTAGTGTTCAGCCTATACAACTGCCTCTTGGTCCATATATAGGTTCTGTATGAATACAATGAAGGATTCTGTAATTCTCTTTCTTCTCAATAATACCCACCATTTCTTATTCACACAGTTAAAGGCCTTTGCATAGTCAATAAACACAAGTAAACATCTTTCTGGTATTCTCTGCTATCAGTCAGATCCATCTGACGTCAACAATGACACCCCTCATTTCAAATCCTCTTCTGAATCCAGTGTGAGTTTCTGCCAGTTCCCTGTCAACGTACAGCTGGTGAGTGAGCCTCGGGAGTATTTCACATGCGTGTGCTATTAATGATATTGCTTGATCATTTTCTTAGGTCACATTTCTTGACAATAGGCACCACTCTCTCTTCTGATTGATTCACTCAGTAGATTGCCTTCAAACTTCTTGGCAGAGAAGAGGAAGCACGTCCAGTGCTTCGTCAGCTTGAAAAGTCGGTTCAGTTGGTGGTCTGTCAATCTCTGGAGCCTTGTTTGTCGCTAATGCTTTCAGTGCACCTGGACTTCTTCCTTCAGTTTCATTGGTTCTTGGTCATTTGCTGCCTTTTAAATGGTGTAAAGTTGGCCTATTCTTTTGGGACAGTGATTCTGGGTATTCCTTAAATGGTCTTTTGATGGTTCTTGCTTCATTCAATATTTCAGCTTGAGATTTAATTTTTTTGTTCAGTTCTTTCTTTTTTTAAGTTTATATTAATTAATTTATTTATTTATCTTTTATTGGGGCCTCATACAATTCTTTTCACAATCCATACATACATCCATTATGTCAAGCACTTATGTACATTTGTTGCCATCATCATTCTCAAAACACCTGACTTCTACTTGAGCCCTTAATATCTGCTGCTCATTTTCACCCTCCCTCCCCAATCCTCCTACCTCTTGAACCCTTCATCATTTATGAATTATTATTATTTTGTAATATATTACACTGTCTGATGTCTCTGCCAGCCTTCTTCTCTGCTGACCCTCCCCCAGGGAGGAGGCTATATGTAGATTCTTGCAATCACTTCCCCCTTTCTACCCCACATTCTCTCCACTCTCACCACTGGTTCTGAAGGAGCCATCTGTCCTGGATTCTCTGTGCTTCCAGTTGCTATCTGTGCCTATGTACATCCTCTGGTCTAGCTAGATTTGAAAGATAGAATTGGGATCATGATAGTGGGGTGGGGGGGAGGAAGCATTTAAGAACTAGAAGAAAATTATGTTTCATCGTTGCTACCCTGCACCCTCCCTAGTTCATCTCCTCCTTACAACCCTTCAGTAAGGGGTGTCTGGTTGGCTACCAATGGGCTTTGGGTCTCCACTCTGCACTCACCCACATTTTCAATGATATGATTTTTTTTGTTCTTTGATGCTTGATACCTGATCCCCTTGACAGCTCGTGGTCACACAGGCTGGTGTGTTTCTTCCATGTGGGCTTTGTTGCTTCTGAGCTAGATGGCCACTTGTTTATCCTTGAGCCTTTAAGACCCCAGACGCTATATCTTTTGATAGCTGGGCACCATCAGCTTTCTTCACCACATTTGCTTATGCACGCGTTTGTCTTCATTGATCATATCAGGGAGGTGGGCACCCATTGATATGATTTTAGTTCTTTCATGTCTGATAATTGGTCCCTTCTGCACCTTGTGGTCACACAGACTGGTGTGCTTCTTCCATGTGGGCTTTGCTGCTTTTCAGGTAGATGGCCACTTGTTTATCTTCAAGCCTTTAAGACCCCAGATACTATACCTTTTGATAGCCACTTCAGTTCTTTCATGCTGTGTGTTTTCTTCCTTTTGGATTTTCAAACTCCAGAGTTTCGTATATTTCATTATATAATACTTGACTTTGACTTCTCTGGCTGCCACTTCACGTCATGATTTCCTCAATTTGCTTTAGCTATTATATGATCAAACGCAAGTTTCCGAGTCTCTTCTGACATCCACTTTGACCTCTTCTTTCGTTCCCGTCTTTGTAAAGGCCTTTTCCTTCTTCATGTTTGATATTATTGATTTCTCCCTCAGCTTGTCATTTTTGCAGTCAGTATTGTTCAGTGAGTCCAGTCTGCTTTTGAGCTCTTCTCAAAGTTAAGGTAAAATATAGTCAAGAGTATATGTTGCCTCTTGTGTACTTGTTTTAACTTTATCAACCTTAAGCTAATCTTATAGAGGAGAAATTGATGTTCTGTTCAGTGTCTGGCCTTGTTTTGGCTACCTATATCACGCTTCTCCACTGTCTCTTCCCTCAGATGTAGTCAGTTTGATTTCTGTGCATTCCCTTAAGCAAAGTCCATATGTACAGTTGTTACTTATTTTGTTGAAAGAGAAGAAAACATTTGCAATGGAGAAGTTGCTGATCTTATAAAATTCTATCAAGTTATATCGACCTTCATTTCTGCATCAAGATTATTTTTTCCAACTACTATCTGTTCTTAGTCTGGAAATTGCTAAGACCTGTTCAATTTGGGTGACTCTATAGGGATTTAAAATACTGGTGACATAGCTTTCAGCATCACAGCAATAAGACAGCCACCACAGTATGACAAACAATAGAGGGGTGTGTGTGTATGTGTCTGTGAACATATATTTAAAATTGCATTGGCCAATGCCAGGGGGCAATTGAACCACTTTCCTTTTTCCAGGAACTAACCACTAGGATAGTTGAATAGAATTTCAGTCACAAGTAAGCATGAAAATCCAATTAGCTGGATTTCAATGGTGCCTAAATCTGGTGCCAGTTCTAATAAAAACTGTAAATTATTCTCCAGCTGTGTAACTATTGCAAAGAAAATGATTAGAAATAAAAGATAGGAATTCAACTGGTCAAATTTTTGATATAGGAATGTCTTGAGTATAAAATGCTATGAAACAAAAACTCTTTTAATTCTTCTTAACTGAATAATTTAATCTTACCAGCATCATCCTCCACCTTCTTTTACCCAGACTTAATCAGGAAAAGAGAAAATATTCCCAGTTCTCATACTCCTTCATATTCCCTTGGTGGGTTACAAGGACTATGGATAGAAGAGTCATATAAAATAATTCACTACATACATCCATATCTCAATACATACCTCGAATTATGAAAAAGGTGTTAGGAGGTATTCAATGAAAACATTGTCATAGAAATTTTTATGTTTCTAAGCCACTAGATGGCAGCCTTAAGCCATTTGTAAAGACAATACAAAGCTGCTCTCAATTTTAAATGGTATCAAGGGTGGGTGGAATAAACAGAAATTGATTTTGTAATTTTTGGTAGTTGAGTTTAAATATTTCAAATACATGGAATTCTCATTTTATAGTTTTTCAATAATAAATAGAATATGAAATGATTATGTAATTGCTGTCTTACTGTGAAACATTACTCTAGCAAGGTATTCAAGGATCCCAATGCCCATCCCAAGGTTTTTTTTAACCTAGGATCAACAAATGATCATATATATATATATATATATATATATATTACAATTTGTTGTTGAGGAAGCAGTGTGAAGTGACGATTGCAGAATCTGAGTGTGAAATGACGAAGACCAGAGTGACGGCGGTGACACTGGAAGTAGAGATGACAGGAAAATTGAAGAAATGAAATCAATTTAGGAGAATACCATGGTATGTGCAAAGTAAGAGAGAGCGTTCTAAGGCAAGAGATGCCCATATATGAGAACTACAGAATAAGGAGTAAATCGATGCAGGAAAAGGAAAGAGAAAAGAAATGGCTGCCATACAGAAAACTATGTGTCAGAGAACGTTGCTCCGTGGCTAATTCTTTGGGTGTAGATCACCAGGTACATCTAGTTAGACAGAAACCACCAAATTTTGAGTTACAAGCTAAGTTCTGGATTCCTTCCTTGTACTGCCCAAGGACTCTCACTACTATTTTCTCAACCCCCACCCTCCTTTTCTGTATCCTTTAGAAATTTGGTTTCCATAATAAAACCGTAATCAGGATTCTCATTGCCAGAAGTGAAATAGACCTAATGACCATAAGAAAATGATATAGAGATATTGAAAATCCCTGAGGAAGGGGGACGGGTAGGAAAAAAAAAAGAAAATCCCTGTGTCATGATATCAAGGTGAATCTCTTGCAAGTGATTTACTTAGACACATAAATAAGATATCCATTTGAAAATAAGACAAAAGCTCTCATTTCAGTAGCTTTATACTAGACTCTAAAAAGGTAAGTTTTCTAACTGGAAAATCTAGTACTTCAGACAATCATTAGCATATCAACAGGTAGTACCTCAGAAACCTCTTCTAACTTAGTGACAACATTTCGTGGATGTGTTTTAAACAAAAGCATTGATGTACTTATATAAAATACTCAGCCTCCACAATTGTACTTCAGAGGTTTAATCCTATAGTATCAGAATATATAGGAACCACTCTTTTTTAAAAAAATACAACTTTTCGATGAGACAATACTAATTGTGAAGAGACTCCATAAAGCAGTTCAGCCCACTTCTCACACCCCCATAGAAAGCAGGAAAACCAGGTAAAATTCATAACAATTAATTTAGAGGACTCTAGAACTGCAAGTTAAATAGAATTTTATCTTTAGTCTTTGAAATGCAAAGAAGGGTGACTCAGAGGTAAACAGCTAATTTCTATGCCCTGATACCTCTAAGATTTCCCTAAGATTCTGATAAAACCTAGAGAGGATCTCTCAGATTATATGGCATAACTATATCATTTGTTTCCAGCAGTTGTATTGGTACATAATTTATATATCATATAATTCCATCATTCTGTCATATCAAGGAGAATTGTACAATCATCACCACATCAATGTTAGAGCAGCTGGCCACCCCCTCCCTGGTTAAGCTACCTTTAAAATGAGTTCAGTTCTAGTCCTGCGTCCCCACCCCCCCAAACCCCTTCCATTATTTCCTCCTGAAATCCCCTTTCCCTCCTTATCATCCCCTGTATTCCCTACATTTCTTTATATCCATTATTACCATTATGTATCCATTCCTCCTGAACTTCATAGCTGGGAGACCCAACAGAAACAATAAAAACAAAATCACACTAAGGTGGTAAGGAAAAAAATTCGTAATAACATAAAGACAAAAATATAAATAGTGCATAAGAAGGGAAAGACCCCATCAACATTCAAAAAGCCAGGGGAGAAATTTCTGTCATGGGACCAGTAAGAGATACTTGCCCCCAGAACAAATTCAAGTTGTGTCTATTGGGAGGTCAACTGACCGAGCATTGAGTTCAATCCAGCATAGTCAAGGTTACAGTGGTCTCTGCCTCATAGGAAGGCTGTTTAAGACTCTTGCCTGTGGCTGGAACGGATCAGCCAGTGGCTCAGTCTGACCAGACACTCTGCAGTTGGCTTTTGGGTTCCCACTATCCCCCATAGCCAGTTGCTGTAGAAGGACAAATTGCATGTTCGTAAGTTTAGCTCTGCTGCTTTTCTCTTCACCATTTTTTCTAAATCATTTTTTGGGGCCCCTACAATTCTTATCACAATCTATACATACATCCACTGTGTCAAGAACATATGTACATTTGTTGCCATCAACATTCTCAAAACATTTGCCTTGTACTTGAGCCCTTAATATCAACTGCTCATTTTCCTCGTCCCTCGTGAACCCTTCATAATCAATAAATTATTATTATTATTATTTTGTCATATGTTACACTTTCTGACATCTCCCCCAGCCCTCTTCTCTGTTGTCAATCCCTCAGGGAGGAGCCTATATGTAGATTCTATTAATCAGTTACCCCTTTCCACCCCACAATCCCTCTACCCTCCAGGCATCGCCGCTCTCACCATTGGTCCTGAAGGGTTCATCTGTCCTGGATTCCCTGTGTTTCCAGTTCCTATCTCTACCAATGTGCATCCTCTGGTCTAGCCAGATTTGTAAGGTAGAATTGGGATCATAATAGTGGGGGGTGGGGGAAGCAGCATTTAAGAATTAGAGGAAAGTTATTTGTTTCATCGTTGCTACCCTGCACCCTTACTGGCTCATCTCCCCACAACCCTTCAGTAAGGGGTGTCCGGTTGACTAACAATGGGTTTGAGTCTCCACTCTGCACTCACCCACATTTACAATGATATGATTTTTTGTTCTTTGATGCTTGATACCTGATCCCTTCAACAGCTCATGGTCACACAGGCTGGTGTGCTTCTTCCATGTGGCTTTGTTGCTTCTGAACTAGATGGCCACTTGTTTATCTTCAAGCTTTTAAGACCCCAGATGCTATATCTTTTAATAGTCGGGCACCATCAGCTCTCTTCACCACATTTGCTTATGCACACGTTTGTCTTCAGTGATCATATCAGGAAGGTGGGCACCCACTGATATGATTTTTAATTTTTTGATGTCTGATAACTGGTCCCTTCTATACCTCGTGGTCAGACAGGCTGGTGTGCTTCTTCTGTGTGGGCTTTGATGCTTCTCAGCTAGATGGCCGCTTGTTTCTCTTCAAGCCTTTAAGACCCCAGACGCTATATCTTTTGATAGCCGGCTACCATCAGCTTTCTTCACCACATTTGCTTATGCACACATTTTTCTTCATCAATCGTGTAGAGAAGGTGTGCATCCTAGAATGCCAATTTAATAGAACAATGTGTTCTTGCATTGAGTAAGTGCTTGCATAGAGGCCCAATGTCCATCTACTGCCTTAATACTAAACCTATAAATATATGCACATAGATCTGTTTCCCCACACTCATATAAATATATTTACATATGTACATTCCAGTCTTTAGACCTCTATAAATATCCTTTGTCACCTTGCTCTTTCCTCTATTTCCTTTTACTTTCCTCTTGTTCCACTATCATGCTCAGCCTTCATTTGGATTTCAGTAATTTCTCTCAGTTACCTTGCCCTTGCTGAATCCTTACTAGGCCTCTCACTCCCTCCTTGCCACTGATCTTGGATCACATGTTGCTCCCCTGTCTCTGGGTTGGTTAGCACCCCCTTCTTACCCCGCCTCCCCCTTTCCCACTTCACAGTTTTTGAGGTTGAGGAAAAAAATGAATATGTTTGGTCTCTTGTTAAAAATAGTTTAAACAATGTCATGATATTGATAGCCTAGCAATAAATCGAGATGTTTAACCCCACAGTGAGCTCTACAGGAGAAAGGGGAGGCTGGCTCTTCCTGTAAAGTCTCAGAAACTCTCTATCGAGATCTCTGAGTCAGAATCCACTTGATGGCACTGGGTTTGGTTTTGGTACATATAAGTTGGAATTAACAATGGCAGTGTTTTCATTTTTTGTCAGGAGAGTCCAGTTCCTGTAGAAGGACATCATGCCTGGTAGAGGGGAATTGAAAAAGAGGGAGGCCATCCTCTCTCGGGGAGTGGCTGGTGGATTTGAACCACCTATCTTTCAGTTAGTGTTTTGACCACTGCTTCACCAGGGATGCTTTTAAAACTCTTAGTGGTAATAAAATCTTTCCATTGAATTATATGTCATAACTTATTTCTAGACAAAATCAAACTTGTGTATGTACTACAATTAATTACAACTACTTCACAGCATATGAATATGTACAAATATTTAATGCAATTTTAATATGTACATATAAAGCAGTGAATAATTAATAATTTTTGTAAGAGGCATTACGTGACTATTGGTTTATAATAAGGGTAGGTTTTTTGGTTTGTTTTGAAAAGGGAAGATTTTCCTAATTTTCTTTTGTTGAGAGCATACACACTAAAAGTATTTACTTTTACAATTTGGTGATCATGCTTGTTTTTTAACCTGTACAACCATTTGCCCTTTTTTCATGAACAAAGTCATTACCCCATAAAGTCTCTAATTTTTAAGTATGTATTGTAAATTTGATTCCAAATAGACTGATGTTAAAATAGCATAATGCTCAGGCAGGTGGGTTAACTTTTAAGATGACTTCAGGATATAATTTTGAGTATAGAAGATTTTAATAACTGAGTACAACTCTGATATAATACCCAAACTCAGCAAATGATAGTTTCACCAATACATTTTTTATACTATGACATTAAAATCAATTGGACCCATTGACTTATGATGAATATTTAGTAACATCTGGAAGATGTTGGTTCACAAAGTAATGTGATACACATTACTTCTAAATGCTTGCATGCTATTACTCAAAAAGTACATAAGTTAATGTCAGCATCTATCTCAACAGAAGAGAAGCTGGTGGCAAGAAAGTGTTATCCACAATCTTGTCTGCGTAGTAATTTACATATTGTCATGGCAATGAACACTGCCAGTTGTTTATTTGTAGTTATAGGCAGTTTGAGAAGATGCCTGACAAGTGATTATGTTTAAATAATCATCACCTGTCTGCTCATTCTTTCAACAAGAATGGTCTGTGAATCAAATAGGCCAACACACAGCTCAGTCCCAAAAGTGCTTTCTGGAAACTACTCATCATATTTAGGTCTGCAGCAAGGCACATTAAATAGCCTTCCCAATCTGTCACATAAGCTACTAAAATTATGTGTACTCTAGGATCAAGACTCAATAAATTAAGTAATGATTTTTACCTTTGACTACATTCTCATTAAAAAATGGGATTCTATGTACTCCTTTTGGTTTCATTGATAATTCAATGGATTTGTAATTTTAATAGTGTTTTGGTTTCCATAAATGTATTTAGCTTCCCTTATTGACTTGTAGCTTCATTCTATTATGGTCAGATTAGACACTTTTAAGTTTAAATGTTTTAAGACTTATGTATATTTACTGTGTCTAAAAATGGTCTACACCAAACACATGTGCAATGAAGTAGAGTGTGTACTGTGCTACTGTTGAGTGGTGTGCTGTATATCTGTTAAGTCAAAATGGCTAATATTATGCAGGTCTTCTGGTTCTTTATTCCCTTTTAAAACTGTTCCGTCCACCATCAAAAGGTGGTACATATGTCCTTCTGGCGCATAATAAGTTTTCACTTATGACTTGTCCTATATTAACATCGCCACTGTTCACTGTGTATTACTGCTTACTTTATAGTGTCTCCACCCCCACATTAATCTGTCTATGCACCTGTGCTTAAGATGTGCCCCTTGTCACATACCCATGTCATATTTGCAGTCCAATCTACCAGCTTCTTCACTCGAATATCTAATCCATTTATGTTCACTGCAATTATTTATCAGTAGAGAAGTATGTCAAACATTTTATTAAACATCCCTTTCTCCTCAAAGTGGAGTTATTTTTAGGAATTAATTTTTTCATTTGTCATTATTTTTATGGATAATTATTACCAAACCACTTCTATTCCTTTTAACACCTGAAAGTTATCTTATCTATAGCAACCACCTCCATTTTATTTTTAGGTTGGCAATTACAATGGTGTAGTCCAGATCCCATCTCACTGTAAATTTATTATATGCATTCAGGTGGTTATTTAGTGCCAACACTTTGGATTATTGGGCTGGGGTCATGTTTTCTTTCTAGGGACCTCCTTTGAACACTCGTTGTACAGCTATTGTGGTGGTTTAAAATCCCCGTAATTTCTGTTTATCTGGGAAAATACTAATTTCACCCTCACTTTTGAATGAGTATTTTGTAGGGTAAATTATTGCTGGTTGATAGTTGTTGGTTTTTTTTTTCCAGGAGTTTGTTAATGTCACACCATTGCCTTCTTGCCTGCATAGTTACTGGTGTGAAATCAGCACTTAGAATGATTGATGCTCCTTTGTAAGTGACACTTCCCTTATTCTGTGCTGCTCTCAAAAGGCTTTCTTTATCCTGCTACCTGGTACGTGTGATTCTGATGTGTCTTGGGGTGTTTCTCTTAGGGTTTAACCGATATGGAGCTCATGGAGCATCTTGGATAATCATCTCATGTTCCAGATTTGGAAATTTTTCTATGATTATTTCTTCAAGAATATCTTCCTGACATCATTTCCACTGTTCACTTTCTGGAATTCTTGTTATGTGCATATTGTTTCTCTTCATGTAGTCCCACAGAACCCTCATGCCCTGTTCATTTTTCCTTCATGGCCTTCAAACTGAGTAATCTCAGAATCATCATCTTCTAGTTCACTGACTCTTCCTTGCATGGTTTCCATGCTACTTCTGCTTTCTCCTAGATGCTTTTTATTTCTGTTATTTCATTATTAAGCTTTTTATTTAAGGTTTCTAGCTCCTTACTAAGCCCCTTGTTTTGTCCTTCTATTGTTTTTTTTTCAATTCTTCTGAAAATGTTACCATGTTTTCCTTTATCTCATGGAGAAAAATTTTTTTTATATCATTTTATTGGGGACTCATACAACTCTTATAATAATCCACACATACATCAATTATGTAAAGCACATTTGTACATTCATTACCCTCATTCATTTCTTAAATTCTTTTTTTTAAATCATATTACTAGGGGCTCATACAACGCATCACAATCCATACATACATCAAATGTGTAAAGCACATTTGTGTATTCATTGCCCTCGAGAAAACTTAAGATGTCCAAAAACTTAGTTTTGGGATGTCTTTGTCGAGAATTTCATAGCAAGAAGTGCCTGAAATGTTGGGTTTATCTTTCATTGGTGAATAAACAGAAAACTTCCACTGCCCTGAAGATTCATGGACTTCCATATCTTTTACAATTCCTTCCAAAGTTTCTTTTCATCTTTCTGCTCATCGGTGCTAAGTGATGCGAATATGTTCTGAGAGGCTACCTCCCTGCTGGTACTGCTGGCTGAGTCTCCAAACTGAAAAGAACCTACTGATGACTTCTCTTGATCTCCGCTGCTCCCACGTGGCGCAGATTTGGGAAAAGGAGTTGGCTGGAGGACACCGGAGTGCCTCTGGTTTGAGGCATCATATCCGCTCTGGTACTACCTGAGGACTGTTGGTGCCGTCCTTCGTCCCTCGCCCATCCCCTGGCTCCAAGATGTTCCTTCCAGCACTGGTCTCCACAGCTGCACCGGCCTTGAAGGAAGAACTGAGAAATGGCCATGGACTCAGAGCGATCTTCACCAAGTGCCGGAGACGAAGGCAAAGCCAAGCAACTGAAGGTGTAGGCAGCTCCGGTGACCGAAGATAAGTTTTATAGCTATATTTATTTGTTGTTTTTATCATTTTAGAATCTTTAGGCACTATAACCTGCCTTCCCCAACACCCTTTGCAGGCAATTTGATTGAAATTTCTGTTAGCAGTCAAGAGCTTTAACCATTGCAAAACTAGAGTTCCACTTAAGAAAACTACAAAACCACAGAGAAGAAAAGAACAACTATTCTAGTTACTTACCTCAAATAACCACCAATAACATTTTGTTTCATGTTTTTTCAGTCAACTCTGTAGATACAAGCACACACACATTATGTGTCAATATGCACACATAGTCAAACATCTCATGCAACTTTTGCATTTCTTCTTAATACCATTTTTATGATAACTTTTTAAAGTCTCAAACCCTCAAGGAGTCCTGGGGGCACAATGGGTTGCACAGGGGAATGGCAGTTGGAAACCGCCCTGGGGAAAACCATGAGGCTTTCTGCTGCCATAAAGCCTCACCGCTTCGGAAACCAGATGAGGCATCTCTACTCTGCTCTGCAGGTTTGCTCTGAGACAGAATCAACTCAATGGCCGTGAGCTTCTTTTTAAATTTTTATCTGTCTGTCTGTCTGTCTATAAAAACCACTACCACCGAGTCTTCGCAACTAATAGTGACCCTAAGTGCAGAGTCCAACTCCTCTGCAGACTTGTCAATGCTGTACGTTCCCGTGAAGGCAGAGCCACTTCCTCCTGCCCTAATGCTGCTTCCGAACCACCACCCTGGCCTTGGGCAGCCCAGTACCACTGCGCGACTAGGACCCACTCTCCTATCATGAAGGGATACTTTTTATTAGGCCAGGGTTCTGATTCTGTGAACTGGAAAGTACATAACTTATTCCATATTAGTATATATTTAACATGATTTTCATTTCTGTCACTGTAAGATATAAATTATATATAATTTAGCATAAATATTTGTAAAAATCAGTAATTCATCATTTCATTACTATATGTTTCTTAAAGTAGAGTCACTGCACAGATGAATATAAGTATCAAGTCATTTGAGATTTATTTTTACATTAACTCTCTAGAGAGATCAACACTTATAATAATATTAGGGCATTTAATACTATAGTTGAGATTCAATGCAATGTCGATTTATTCTTCCAATAAATACATATTCATGGTCAATCAATTTCATTTAAACTACAATATGTTAACTATAAACATGGTATCATTTTCCAATGACGTTCATTGGGAATAGTTTTCAGGATGCTTTAAATCTTTAAATTAAAAAGTAAATAGAGATAAATCTGGAAAAGTCCATGGATCTTTCAAACTGCATTTTATAGAAATTAAACCTCTTTTTGAGAAGTTTCTCTTTGAGAAGCACTATGACATATTTGAAATGTGTAATTTTTTTCTTTTCAGAATTTTACTTCAGGGCACTATGAGAAAGCACTGCTTACCATCTGTGCTGGTGACGTTGATGATTACTAAAATAAAGAGGATTTGGAGAACCACACACTTCTCTTTATAGAAAATCAGATTTGTAAAACTGAGCCTTTCACAGGGCGATAATAAAATTATAGAATCATATTTTCTTTTCTCTTTTAAAAATTATTCCAAAGAAAAGAAAATATTGTCACTGGAAGTGTATGTTATTGGTTTTAACAATCATCAATTTATAACATTGTATATGATGGATTAATAAAAATATTATCATTATCAATTACTTAGCAATAATTTAAATTTAACCCATTAATTCTGACAAGAGTGTTCTCAAAGAATTCCCAAAGCATTTCTTCAGAGATCAAGGAAATTATGATATTTGACCATCCTTTTTAGATGAAATTTCAAGACTTCCGTGCAAATAAACAAATATATATAAAACCAAAAAATGTTTTATATCTATATATAAAGACAAAAGTTATATAATCATTTTTCAATTTAAGGATTAAGAGTGTAGGGATGGAATCTGGCCTGTCAATTGGATCATAGCCAATGAGGCCTCCATGTGGGCATGGCTTTCTCCTGAGAATTCTGGGAAATCCTGTATTTCTTCCTTGGAGTTGGAAGACACACCTCTCTCTCTCTGCTGACTCCTGGGAGACATTGCAACTGACAAGATACATGGAACTACGCTAGTGCCCTGAGATGGAAAAGTCACATGGACCTACTCTGATGCAACCAAACCTCTGAAGCCTGAGAAGCCACATAGAGACCCCTGCCAGCACTGAGATGCTTACAGTGGTACTGGATTCAAAGACTCTACCCACTGGCCTGTGACCGTCCTGAATTCAGCATGGTTGCATGTGTTTCATGAGTCTGAAGAGGACTTTATAGATTGATATCAGACATATGGGTTAATATACAACTTACAGGCTTGGACTGGACTGGGTTGGGATGTTTTCCTAATGTACAATTACCCTTTATATAAAACTCTGTATTATACACATCTGAGTGTCTATGAATTTGTTTCTCTAGTCTACCTGGATTAACACAACACCTAAAACAGCTTTTAAAGGAAAAGAACCTTAGAAAATGCAGCTTGATATATACTTTGTAGCAATATATATATATATATATATATATATACTTCAATGTAAAAGCAAGTGAGTTCCCCACCTGTGTCTAGGTTGGGGGGCTTGTCTGTGAATTGATCAGAGTGTTTGACAACCATGCTGGTAAAGGAGATTTATTCTAATACTGTTTTGTTTTGTTTTTTTCAATCAATGCCTAATTAAATCATCTGCCCAAGCAATCTCAGCAGTTATTTCTCCTTGTCTTTATGCTTCAGCATATGCAGTAAAGTGTTGAGGCTACCATGCTTTTTGTATTTAGTAGCGCCCAATCTTTCAAGATTCAGCAAATTGAGGTCAATGAAAGAACAAATACTGAGGTCAAATATTGGGCGCAAGCTGCATCTAGTCACAACCTGGCCAACTCTGAAAGCGCTGTCAGGGAAAAGCAAGTCTCCAACAGAGAACTCCCAACTAAAGCAACACTGCAGACAGTAATACAAAAGAGGTCAGGCAAGATAAATCAAGTCAAGTTTTTTAGGTATAGAAATGATCAAATTGTTAGCATTTAAGTTGAATATTCATTTGAATAACCTTAGAAATATATTGTAAATATTTTATAGATTCATTTTCCTGTAAGGATATTCCAGAGCCTATAAAATGCATATTGGCAAAAAATTCATATTGGCATATCTATATATAATACTGTTTATTCTTTCGTTTGCCATGCACTCTATTTCTCTTTTATTTTGCTACCTTTAGATTTAGATATTCCAGTTTATTTAACGATTTTGTAGAATTAGAATTGTTTTTGATTGATGGAGATTCATTACTAATCACATGCCTATGTAAGAAATCATTAAACCTGGGGCAGAATCTCCACTTCTTCTATCTGGTTGAATATTATCCTGTAGATATTATGAGGAAAGGAAGACAATTTTCCATCTTCTTCAAGGTCAGCTATTAACTATTAGTTTAGCTCTTTTTTATGCTATAAGAACTAAAGTTAAAATCCACCAAATTATAAATAATATTTTTCTAGTTAAAAAATATACCTATGGTTCTATGCCAGTCTGGAAGACGTTTTAATATTATAACTTTGTTATGTGTGTACATTTGAGTCCACTAGTGTATATATATATATTTGACAGTAATAAGTACTTAAAAATTATCTAGTCTTTCAGGATGTTCTTAAGTGTCTTATACACATTAAAAGCAGTAGAATAACACATGTCGCAAATGTTTTTGTTCAATTCATAAGAACGATTGGTGTGCTGTCATTGTTTGAGCTTTTTAAATGGAATACCTCAGTATCCTCTTGGGGCAATCCAGACTGTGATTTTTGTGTATTGTTTCTGGGGAGGAGAGAGGAAAAGGAAGTGCAAAGGGCTCCATGTCAATGTGTTTATGAGGGGGTACCCCCCCCAACAAAAATGGAAAAAAGCAGAGCTTTCATAGTGTCGCATTTTCCCTGCTAGGCTAACATTGAACAACTCGCTCTGAGTTAGTACACAGAGCGGTGTCGCCTAGGAAGGTTTTCTCTGGTCACAGTGAATTTTTTCGTAAAAGCAATTTTGTTCAGACCTTGTTTTTTGTCATGGCCGATTTAAGAGAACAACTTGCACTTGTGAACTTCTGTTTCCTGCTTGGGAAACAAGCCACAGAAATTGTTGTGATGTTGAACACAGCTTACAAGACAGCACTATGGGAAAAACTCAAGTGTACAAGTGGTTTTCCCATTTCATAAAAGGTAAAATGTCAATTGATGACAGACCTCATTCTGGACGTCTGTCAGCTTCCCGAATGGACAGAAATGTTGACATGTTTAGAATTCTTTCCTCCAGGTTAGACTGTTAATGGAGCTTTCTCCATAGAGGTTCTGAAAAGCTAGCGTAACAGTGTGCAACAGAAAAGGCCTGCTTTGAGGCAGATGGGGGAGGTTTTGTCCTCACGACAGTGCACCTGCTCAGGCAGCCATCTCAGTGTGCCTGGTTTTGGCAAAAAAACAAAACAGGCCTCTCTTGCCTCCATGCACCTGACTCACTTGACTTCTCTCCCTGTGACTTCTTTTTGTTTCCATGAATGCAGAGGGACATGAAAGGACAGTGATTTGACGACATAAAGAGGTGAAGAAAAAACGAGGGACGTGCGGTCAGCCATCCAAGCACATGAGTTTGAAAAAGGTTTCCAAGAATGGAATCACAGATTTGACAAATGTTTTAAGTGCAATGGAGAGTACTTTGAAGGTGATTAAGATTGTTTTGTTTAAAAAAATTAATACATAGCACTGAAAAAAAACAGTTTTGGGGGGTGGGTTACATGATTTAAGGAGCACGTCACCAGTGTTATACTCAGCAATTTATACACATTATGATCAACTTTTCTATTGCAATTTTCTCACTGCAGCATCACTGCTTTGAGTTTCTCTGTATGTTTCCTGTTTCCATTCCCCCTTTTTCCTAACACTCTGAACTTTGACCTTCAGTGGTTAGTTCTTCCAACACCCTTCACGCGCAGACCTGAAGAATTACTGTGGGCCATAGGCTTGGGTGGTCCCACCCGTCGGTAGCCCACCAAGAAGCCTCGTATCTTTAATGGATTTCAGTTCTTCTCCACATATTTCTCCCATTCTGTCTAGGACTTTCTAAGGTGATATTTTCAGAGTAGTTAGTAGTGGTGACTGGGCGTTTCTGGACTCAGAGTGGTGGAGACTGATGTTTGCATGGTCCATCAGTCCATTGGTCCGCTGGACTACTTATTTCCTCATTCTTATGGTATATTGCTTTCCCCTTCAACCAAATTACGCTTGTCTACATTCTAGCCTTTGACTTCCCATTCTTCCACCTCCCTTCCATCCCTGGTAACCATCAATGAATGTTTCTGTCAGGGCTAAAAACTTTTGTTTAATTTTTATAATAGAGATATTATTTAATATTGTGCAACATCCCATTGTATGTATTGATCAAAGTTTATTTATCTAGTCTGCCACCAATGTATACTTAAGTTGTTTTCATCTTTTTGCTATTATACCATGTTTGGCTATGAATATGGGTACATACAGGTGGCTCTTATTTCTGTAGGATGTATTCCACGGATTCCTGAATCATATGATATGTCTAGTCCCAATCATATGATATGTCTAGTCCCATACCACTTTCAACATTGGAACACTGGTTAAATCATTGTACAGCCACGCCAGCAGTTTATGAGCAATCTACTTTCCCCATGCCTTGCCAGCATTTGTTGTTTTCTTTTTGAACTTACATATTCATGCTGGGGTGAGATCATGGCTCTCTGATTTTATTTGCATCTCTCTAACGGCTCATGATCACGAGTGTTTCTTCATGTTTGTTGATTACCTGATATTTTCTCTGATGATGTGTCTGCTCATGTCCTCTGTGTCTGTTAATTGTATTTTGTCTTTATGTTGAGGTGTAATTTTAAAGATTAATCCCTTGTTAAGCGCGCCATTGCCAATTTTTTAATCTGTAAGTTCTTTTCTCACACTTTAGTGAATCATTACATACACTTTAGTGTCTAATTTTTAGAAGGTCCAAGTAATCTATTTTTGTTCCTGCTGTTTGTGTGTTTTCATTATATTTGATTGTGTTTATGTCACATATTAGGGCCCTTAAGTTTTCCCCTATCTTTATATTGATGAATTTTATAGTTCTGGGTTTTATATGTAAACTTTTGATCCATTTTGAGTTTGTTTTTGTACATGATATTTTAAACGAGTTGTTTCATTATTTTTCATATGTAAATCCAGTTTTCCCTGTACCCTCATTTAATGTGTTTCACGCCTTTGCCAAAAATCAGCTTCTAACAGGTGGACAGTATTTACTTCTAGGTTCTTAATGCTATTCCATTGGTTGATCATTGTACCAGTATCAGACTGTTTTGACTACTGTTTTAAGCTAGGTTTTCTGGAGAAGCAAAACCAACAAACAGTGCATGTCCAGGCAGGTTCCAAGTCAGGTAGTGAGCTGGAGGTTTCTCCTGACTCAAGCAGCTTTGGGGGCTGATAAACCCAAGATTAGGAAGGATATTGCAGGCTGGTGGCCACAGAGCAGATGAATGCAAGGTCAGCAGGTCACACTTGTGATTGAAGAAGCAAATCAATCCAAGGTCTGCAAGTCAGATGACAGGCCATTGATGGCTTCCAGGATTGGCAGGCAATAAGAAGGCGTTAGCTCAAGTCCAAATAACCAGAGGTCAATAAACTAGATGCAGGATCCAGACCCAGCTAAAAGCAAACCAGCCTTTCAGTTTCCACTTATATAGGAAGTAGGTCACCTTCCTGAAAAGCTTCCTCTCTAATGCGTCAGGGATGTGACTTGAGCCAGGAGGTTGCATTCCATCTTCATCTTCTTATGAGGACTGCTTGCAGCAGATACCATTATGGAATTGATCATAGTGTGTTCGGTCACATGATGGGGCTGTTTGGTTTTAACTGTGAAATCGCCGACGATCCTGGCACAGCGAAATCCATACGAAACGTACTATCAAAACTACTGTGACTGTGTAGTTGGTTTTAAGATCTGGAATTGGGAGGCCTCCGATTTTTTTCTTCTTCAGTTATACTTCGCTTACCCAAGGTCTCTCTGCTTCCCTTGTGAAGTTGGTGATTAGCTTTTCCATCTCTTTATAGGAAGATACTGGTATCAGATTGCAATGTATCTGTAAGTCATCTGAGATTGCAGTGAAATGTCCACAATTTTAAGTCTTCTTACTGGTGACTATGGTATGTACTCCCATTTAGGTAGGTTTCTATGGGTTTCTTGGAGCGTTTTATAATTCTCTCTCCACATGTAATTTGTTACTTGCTTAGGTTTATTCTTAAGTATTTCGTCTCTTCAGTCGTTATTTTAATGATATATTTTCCCAATTTCTTTTTCACAGCTCTCTCGGTTGGCTTAAAAGAATCCAACTGGCATTTGTATGTTCCAATAATTTTTTCCACGTCTTTTGGATTGTTTGTATATAGAATTATATTGTAAGCCAGTGTTTCCCGAAGTGGACAGGGTGCGAAATTATAACAGTTTCTAATTGGGTTATACTGCCCACCAGGGGGCACTGGGCTTGCTGTTGTTTTGAAAAGGAGGCAGTAGGCCAAATAAGTTTGGGAAACTATGTTGTTAGCAAATAAAGTGAGTTTTACTTCTTCCTTGCCAATCTGGGTGCCTTCAATTTTCCTTTCTTGCCTAGTAGTTCTGGATAAGATTTCTAGAACCGTATATGAGCGGTGACAAAGGGCATCCCTGTCTGATCTCATTCATAAGGGGAAGCTTTCAGTTTCTCTTCACTGGAAATAACGTTACCTATCAGTTTCGTGTATATGCCCTTCACTGTTTTGAGGAATTTCCCTTCACGTCCAATTTTGTTGCATGTTTTTATCAGCTATGAATCTCACATGGCCATGATGATTTGGGGGATATATTCTTGGATGCCATTGGCTATTATTTTATGGAGAATTTTTACCTCTACATTCATGAGAGATATTAGTCTATAGTCTTTAGTGATGTCTCTGCTTGGTTGTATCAAGGTTATGCTCACTTCTTAAAATGAATTTGGTGCTGTCAATTCTTTGCTATACTTTGGAATGATTTGCGTAGAATTATTGTCAACTCTTCTCTGAATGTTTGGTGAATTCACCAATGATGCTGCCTGGGCCCTGACTTTTTGTTGAGAGTTTTCAGTGGTATGAACAATTTCCCTCTGTGCGGTAAAATAATGTTTTCCTTGATTTTATCTATAGATTTCTTGTTCTTTCCCTCAATTTAGTGGAGGAACCTAAATAACACTATTTTGGTCTCTTGTGAGGTTACTGCAATGCCTTTTATTCCTGAGAAAAGTCTATTTGTTGTGTGCGTTCTTTGCGCTTCTGTGCTTTGTTTCTCCTTGTGAGCTGAAATTGCCTGTTCTTTCCGAGACACTTGAGTGTGGCATTTGGTGGATGAAGTACAGAATGTGAGTGTGTGTGCAGCTCTCTGTGTCCGTCTAGCACTGTTGCCGGCTGTTTGGACTGGAGTTCACACCTACCTGTCAGTGATCAGGTTGTACAGGAGCACACAGTGACCCTTACCCAGGAGATGTAGTTGCAGGAAGAACTGATTCGGCTGAGACACATGAGCATGGTTGCTGTCTCCCACTGGGTGGGAAAAGAAAAGAAACAAAACAAAGAAAAACATGTGTGGGTTTTTTTTAATCCCAAAGAAAAATAAAGTATTCAAAAATTTAGATGATAAGCAGAAAAACCAAGTAAATAAGAGCAAGAAAAAATAATTTAAAAAGTGAGTAATACTTTGTAGAAAACACTGAAAGAAGAAAGAAGTAATATAAAAAGCAAAACTAGAGGAAGAGAAAGTGGCGAGGAGGGGCCAGGATCCTGGTACTGTGTGCTCTGCTGGTCTGATGAAGAGGAGCTTATGTGCCTCCGGATTTGGGGTGATGCACCCAGGGCCCCATCCATGAACACGTAGCCAAGCAGGGTGAATGCAGTGGGGAGAAAGGTGTGGGGAGAAAGGGAGGATTCCCACCTTCCTGATCCCTGGCTACCAGGATGCCAGGCATCTGTCTGGAAGGACTACTGCTTCAAAGGCGTCAGAGGCTCACTGAAAATGCACACATCTATCTCTTCTCCAGACGATTTGGTTCTGATTTTTCCTCCAAGTCACATTTAATCCTTTTCTCTAACCTTTCTTCTGAAGTTAACATTCCAGGATGATCATCATTTTTCCAACCAGAACTCAAGAGAACATATACATATGCATATCCATATACCTTCATTTTGGCAATAATATTCTTTCCATGCTTTCAAACAGGCACATAGTCCCACTATTTCAACTTGAAATTTCACTGAATTACTTTTATATGACTTCAAAAACTCTTCCAGGCTCTTTATTCCAGAATTTAAATTTTCTTTCATTTCCTGTTCAATTAAAACTGACAGAGAATTCCACTTTTGCTCTTCTTTCTGCTCTTCCTTACAAATAACCTCTTTTTATTCTCTCTAATTGATTATTTCAGCTTTGCTCTTCTTCTCAAAAAAGAAAAGAAACAAATGTTGAAATAAACCAAAACTATTACAAGGCAACGTTAGTGGGTGGAAAGTATTGTGGATCCAGTGGCTTTTTTTTTTAAGTAAATAAAGAGGAAAAGTAAAACTGAAATGGGCTTGGAATCTTTAGTGACAAGTTAATCTCAAACAAAACCAATAAACAAACAAAAAAATTAAAGCCTCTGCTAAATGAAAGTGCAGGTTATGAATACAAGAGTAAATAAAATAAAACCACATATACCATCCTACCATTCTTTCATGTCCATATGCACAGTTCCTACCCCCCCCCCCTCTCTCTCTCTCTCTCTCTCTCTCTCTCTCTCTCTCTCTCTATATATATATATATATATATATATATATATATATATATATATATATATATATCCAACTTTCCAAGACTGAGTCGTGTATCCCTCCTTCTAACAAAGCACTCAGTAACTTGTACTTCAGCCACGGTTTCACTAGTCATTCTCCTTTAGATTGACGTACTTGCTACAAAAACATGAAATGTCTACCAAGCACAAAGCAATGCATACTATTTGATGAATGATTGAGTACTATCATTCATCCTGGTCAGTTATGAAATTACTTTGGGAAGTTTTGCCTTTAATTAGACCCATTTTAGCAGGGGTCACGCTATTCTACTGATCTCTAAGGCTGTAGAGTTCCCATTGTTTTAGTTAAATGCGACGGTTTAAGCTGGCATGCATCTGCGTCAGTAAAAGAAAGGCTGTCCGTGGCCATGTTCAATGCTTGTCCAATCTACAACATGCACACTTGCTCAGTTGTTATCATGAGAACACACTTACCCAGCACTAAACAGTGCCAGTTGCCAGTGAGTTGATCCGGACTCTCGGCAATGCTGTGTGTGCCAGCGGAGAGCTGGGCTCCACAGGGCCTTCAATAGCGGACTTGCTTCTTCAGGGAAGCTCACAGGGGTCCTACCTGTTCCGCTCGGTCACGAGGAGGAGCATTCATCAACTTGAGGGTGGTGAATCTTCGGGGAATCAGATGTTCCCCAGGAACAGCTGGTCGCTCTATCCCCCCGCCTTTCTGCTGGGCCACTGCGTGACCAAGGCTCCTTTTCAGTAAGCGTCACTTTCACGTTAACTGCGTTTAGTGAAATGTGGATGCTATAGCGCATGTTAAGTGATTATTGTCATATCGAAGTCACTAATATTAGTATTTTGTCAACTTTTGCGTTCTAATCGTCAATGATTATCAATGCTTCTTGATTGCCCACTCGATCAATGTCACAGTGAAGACATTGGTAGAATTATTCGATTTCTGTATTACTAGCATTGGTGGCTGTTACATAAATTTGAAAAGCAGTATTGACTGGATTTCCTTGTATGTGGACAGATATGGTCCAATCACGAAAAGCAGTGTTTTTCAAGATGCCGCTTAAAATGTGTGTTTAGATGATGAATAAGACTCTATTCCTTTTGAATCTGTAATTACTGACAAAGTAAACAATATGATTTTCTGATTCAATTGGCCAGTACCAGTTCATTTCAACTCCCTAATGTCCAGAACATCAATCCCTATGTGTTGTATTTCTTTTTATTTTTTTGCATATTCTGAATTTTTATTCCTATTTTAAGAAGCTATGCTCTACTTTATATTAAGAAATGTTTTTTGGTTTATTTTAAATAGTAATTTAAATTACTTGCTCTGTTAGAAAATCTAAAATATCTCACTGTGTAAATGAAGCTCCTGATGGGTATATCGCACACTTCACATTCTTCCTGTCTGGGAAAAGGTCTCTGAGCAAGAATGAAAACTGAGATCATAGAATTGGGCTTCTGGGCTGTTCAAAGAAATTGCATTTCATTTTTGAAAACTCCCGTTTTCCAAGATTCATACTTCACATAATCCATTGTGGATCTTTGCAAGATAAAATCCTTGACAACTTCAACCTTTTCTCCATTTATCATGATGTTACTTATTGGTCCAGTGGTGAGGATCCTGTTCCCCCTTATGTTGACTTGTAATCCATACTAAGTGCTACAGTTGCTAATATTTTTTCAGCACGTGCTTCAAGTCCTCCTCACTTTCAGCAAGCAATGTTGTCATCTCATGTTATCTGCATACCTATTAAGACTTCCCCCAATCCTCATGCTACATTCTTCTTCATATAACCCGGCTTCTCTGCTGATTTCATCAGCTTATAGACTGAACAAGTGTGGTGAGAGGATGCAACCCTGACATACACCTTTCCAGAGTTTAAACACACAATAATCCCTTGTTCTGTTCCTATGACTGCATCTTGATCCAGGTACAAGTTCTTCATTACCACAATGAAGTGTTCTGGAATTCCCATTCTTCTCAAGGTTTTCCAAGTTTATTAGCGTTTACACAGTCTTTGCATAGTCAGTGAAACACAAGTAACATCTTATGGTATTCTCTGCTTTGAGCCAAGATCCATTTGATACCAACAATGATATCCCTTGTTCCATGTCTTCTGATATCAGAAATTATATTCCTTGTTCCAGATCTTCCTTCTGAATCCAGCCTGAACTTCCAGGAGTTTCCTTTCAATGTATTGCTGCAAGTATTGTTGGATTATCTTAAGCAAAATTTTACTGGTATGTGATATCAATAATATGCCACAATAGTTTGAGCATTCTGTTGTTCAGTCACATATTTTTGGAATGGGCAGAAATATGGATTTCTTCCAGCCAGTTGGCTAAGTAGCTGTCTTCCAAATTTCCTGGAATAGATGAGTGAATGCTTCCAGTGCTTCTTGAATGATCTGAAACATTTCTATGTCTAATTCCTCAATTCCTGAAGCCTTGTTGTGGCTAATGCATTTTGAACTTCTTCCTTCAACACAATTGGTTCTTGCTCATATGCTACCTTCTGAAATGGTGGAATATTAACCAGTTCTTTTCAGCGCAGTGATTGTCTTCTTTCCATCATCTCTGGATGCCTCCCGCATCATTCAATATTTTGCCTGTAGAATCAAAATTTCATCTCAAGACGAGTTTTTCCAGTTTCAGATATGTTGCGTGTTATCTTCCCTTTTGTTTTTTATAATTCTACTCCTTGCCCATTTCATTATAATATTTGTCTTTGTCTTCTCTAGTTGGTCTTTGAAACTTTTTATTCAGCCTGACTTTATCCTTTCTTCCAATAGCTTTAGCTACTCTATATAAGAGCAACTTTCAGTCTCATCTGACATCTACTTTGGTTTTCTTTGATTTTTTGGTCTAGTTCTGTTTTTAATGACCTTTGGTTTATCCATGAATGATGTCCTCTTTTAGTTCATCAGGTCTTCTGTCATTAGAATCTGTTTTTGAAATGTTCTCAAAATTCATTTGGGAGAGATGCCAGGTGAAATTTTGATTTTTGTAGATGTGTTTTCTTCAGCTTTATCCTGAATGTATACATAAGCAATTATTGGTTTGTTTCAGAGTTGGCCCCAGTCTGGTTTTAGCTGCTGGCATTGGGCTTCTCCGTCGTGTCTTCCCACAGATGGAGTCAATTTGATTTTTGTGTATTTCATCTGGGAAACTGTGTACAGTTGCCTTTTGTGTTTTTGAAAAAGGGTATTTGCCATGAATAAATCATTGGTTTTGTAAAATAATGTCATGCAATCTTCAGCTTCATGCCTATCATACAATCTATATATTTCCAACTGCTGTCCCTTTCTCTTTGTTTCTAAATTTTGCATCCCAATCACCAATAATTATCAATGTATCTTGATTATTGGTTTAAACAAGTTCTGACTGAAGTGGTTAATAGAATTTTTCAATGACGAAATCACTAGCTTTTGTGGTTGATGCATAAATTAGAATAATAGCTGTATTCATTAGATTTCCTTGAAACTATTCCTTGGATACATGCAGTCTGATCAAAGCCTTCGTTATGGATTTCGCAAGATCCTTTCTGGCAATGGACGCCACACTATTCTTTTTGGTTGTGTTATTCCTGGCATAGTAAATCATATGATATTCTGATTCAAAATGGTCAAATACTAGTCCATTTCCCCTTACTAAGGCCTAGGATATTCATCTCCATGGGTTCCATTTCATGTTTGATGACTTTCAAATTTCCTAAAGTCATACTTTACCCAGTACCAATCATTAGAAAAAATTGTCAGCTGTCTATCATGAATTGTGCCACATCAGCAAATGAAGATCCAGAAGCTTCCACTTCCATAAGCCCTAGCAGATGCACATCCCCATGGCTGACTCCTCTCTAAGCAATCATCTCCTCTTTAGTCGCATTTACCGTGCCCTCTGACCTGAGAGGCCCATCCTCCTACAGGAACTCCAACAATATGCTGCTTCCCTTGTTGAGGCTTTCAGTATTTGGCAATGCTGCAAAACTATGCATATTTTTCAGCTGCTGTTTCTTCTAAAGTTGAGAGCCAAGTCCTTTTGTCATCTGTTCTTAGTCTGGAAGCTCCATTGAAACCTGTTCGCTTTGGGTGACCCTGCTGGCAGTTGACATACCCAAACCATAGCTCCAAAAATTACAGCAGCACACACCACCACAGTACAACGAACTGACTACTTGTCTGTCATCTTAATTTGTATGCTGTCGCTATAATCTGCCTCTATGTGTTTTTTGACTCAAGAACGCCATTGGAGGGTCATGGATAGTACTTTATGTTCTAGTTAGCCTCACTTAGAAAGTAACAGACAAAGCAGTCATATATAAAGAGAAAAATCACAGTATTGAAAGAAAATACTGAAGGAGTAAAGAAATATAAATACCATTTCAAGAGAATGAAAAGTAGCATGAAAGCATTTGACGGGAGATGATGTAAGATATAAAAATAATAATCTATAACTTATCAAGGGTTCATGAGGGAGGCCGGGTGGGGGAGTGGGGGGAAGAAATAGAGAGCTGAGATCAGGGGCTCAAGTGGGAAGAGAATGCTTTGAAATCATGATGGCAGCATATGTGCAAATGGACGTAGCACACTGGATGAGTGTATGGATTGTGAAGAGATGTAAGAGCCCCCGATAAACGTTTGTCATTTAAAAAGGGGAAAGAGCACAATTGCTTTTTCCTTCTGTCAGGATGGATTCCCTCAGACAAAGATCTTGAGTGAAAATAGTTTTTGGCTCCAGGAAGATCAAATATGGTAGTGTTGAGGGAAGACCAGTAAGGGAAGAAAACTAGTACAGGAAGAGTTGCTGAGCTGAATTACCACTGTGAGCAGCTAGTGATAAATGTCACTGGGAATCTCTTGGAATTGTGTAAAAACATCATAAAGGTGTCTTGCTGGAAGAGCATGTTGTTTCTCCTCTAACTTCTGTCGTGTTTGTTATGCAAGACTGCCCTTTGATATGTTAAAACCTCTTACTCTGGTCTGCTTCACTAGGGCTCCACAGAGTAAAGTGCTGGTGTGACCAGGACAGTGAGCACCATAGGGAACATGAGTGAGGCAAGAGCAGAATTAGGACACAGACACAAGGTCAAGTGTAATTCATTATGATGCTGCAGTCATAATGTGCCTATATAAAAATACATAAGAAGCTTTTTAACACAACTCTTGGCAATATTTTCCAATTTGGGAAGTTCTATTTGTTATTTTTAAATGTAATTCACAATTAAGAATATACAAAAATTATTGAATATTATAGATGTAAACCATAATAAATTGAAAGAGGGTCGAAGAGGAAGTCATCTGTATTTGCATTAAATATATATATTTGTGTGAAAATTCATTTGCATTTTCTCTTGCTTTAAAATTTTTGTTTTTTTTTTAAAATTTTTAATTCTGAGTTTTTAATTAATTTATTTATTTTAAAAGAATTTTATCAGAATCCATACATACATTCATTGTGTCCAGCACATTTGTACATCTGTTGCCCTCATCATTCTAAAAATATTTATTTTCTACTTGAGCCCTTTGTATCAGCTCCTCATTTTTTTCTCCTCCTGCCCCACTTCCCCTCCATCATGAACCCTTGATAATTTATGAATGATTACTTTGTCATCTCTAACATTGTCCGACATCTCCCTTCACCCACTTTTCCTTGTGATCTAAATTTTAAAAATGAAATAATGTGGCAAAATTGATACCACTATTTCCCAGTATTATGTGCCTAGAGTGCCTAGACCAAAATGACTTTAGTTATTGTAGAAAGACAGGGAACATCACGTTGTGTTAGGAACAGGGGCCAGTCTCTGTTTTATGTAAGTGGTGGGATTTTCTATATATACTGTGGGACTTTCAGCAGTTCAGATATACTAGAGTTTTTACTCTACAAAATAGGAATACTAATAGAAATTTGCTGGTGGGGTTGTTTCAAAGATAGGGAACAACTTCCCTAGATATTTCACTGCTCTTGTAAAATGTCCTAGCTTCCTGTGGTAGGAAAACGGAAATGGTATAAAGATAAGGAATATTTTATTTTAGTCTCCTATAAGCATTTTACTTTTCATGTATCTTGAAAATTAGATTTATAATGTTTTGTCTAATCAATTGTTGAGATCAGAGGTGGCCAAATGATTTTATGCTGGGCTAGGTCCCTAGGTTAAATCTCACGGTGCTAGGAAGAGTGGAATCCTATATTTTGGGTCATTAATTGTAAAGTCCAAGAATACCCAAATTTATTTGGCTCTTGAAGAAAAGTACAATGTCTAATTGGTGTCAGAGGTGCACCAACCCCACCAACTGCTCCAAGGGAGAAGATGAGGTTTTCTGCTCCTATAAACATTTACTGACTCAGAAACCCTTTATAACATTTCAGTGAGTTGGAAGCACCTCAGTATCAGTGGGTTTTGTTTTGCAGGGGACTGGAAAAAAGTAGCCATGTTCCAAGGGGTAAGGTCGAAGATTTCTGTTTGCTTATTTGTTTTCTTACTCTTTTAAAGAGCAAAGTTTGACTTTTGGCTGTCTCTCTGATGCACATAGGGATAAAATCGACTGTTCTATATTCCCCACCTATGACATATCTGGTCACGTTTGTGGGAAACTGCTTCATGGACCCTTGTTGTATTTTGCTTCAAGAAGTAAACATACATTTCTTGATTTGAATACCTCTAGAATGGGTAAGGTGCAGTGCAAGGGAGTCGATGGATGCATTTACTATTGACCCTAAGATAGTTAATAAGAAGTCTGCCTCAGAGTTTTGTGTGTGTGCACTAGGGGGAAAAGGAGAATGTTACAAGAAACGATGACAGCAGGGTTTCGATGTATCATTTGATTTCATGTATGGTATATTTTCAAAGCAAATGTTCTTTTCATTTGTTTCAAGATTCAAGATAGCGGATGTAGAAAAAGGGGCTCTAAGTGTAAGTACTTTTCTAGAAGAAAAGAAAAAAGAAGAAAAGGTCCTTCCAATGCTGATAAAGAGGCCCATACCATGGCTAATAAACCTCAAAAACTTGAAAAATCCATGGAGAAACAAAGGATAGTGTAAGTATTATCTGAACAAATAGGTTATCAAATTATTAAAATACAAAAAAATCCAGTAGGAAACATATATAGGATGCTGTACACAGGTGATCCAATTATCATTTGGCCTTATTTCCAAGTTGAACAAATTCAGATGGGAGAAGAAGATAAAGAAAAGTGACCATAATACTATATTCCTTAGTGGGATTAGTTGCATTTAGTACTTGGAAGAGGAAGGAACATATCCTACAAATACAAATGGATTATATAATTTGAAAATCTGTTTAATGTTGAGAGCAACATAAGTATTTCTTTGACACAAATGTGACTTATAGCTCAGCCAAGCCATTGGAAGGCTAAAGCATAGGCTACCCATATCTATCTCAGTTGTAAGATTGTAGTCTCGCTGATTTGCCACCTAAGTAAACACAGAATGGGCTCTGGAATGGATTAAAATGTCATTGTGCTAGAAAGGACGTTGCTGTGGTGATGTTTCTTCCTTGTTCCTAACTTGTAATTCTGATCATTCTGTGTCCAAAATATTGATTTCTTGCCTATTTTACTCTCCATTTTTAATCACTCGGTAGTTGAAAATCAGGGGTTTTATTTTTGTCGATTAAAGATCCACTATTCTCCAATTTATCCTGCATATGGTCTTACTGACATTTAAATTTTAGAAAAACACAAATTGTTTGTATTTTCTAAGCTCGATTTTCTTCCTTCTTCTTTGCTATACTGATTCAGTCTAATTTCATGATGATTTTTGATATGCCAACTTGATTTTGTTCCAGCTTTAATTTCTTCTGCATGTCTTCCAAGTATGCTGTCCTAGCAATGTTCAATATTTATGGTCATTCTCACGTGACTTGTTCATTCCCCACTATAATAATCTATGAACAGCCGCATTAGGAGGTTGAGTCGATGTAAGTTTAAGGTCTGGACCCTCTGAATGCTGAAAAAGATCTCAGACAGTTTCAGCTTTTCATGGTGAATGAATGCTAATATTTATTACTTAACTTTTATTTATACAGAGATGGAAAAATTCAGAAAAAGCCCAGAAAAAAAAAATCAGACCAAAGCCTACTATGCAAAGCCTACTGAAGAATATGGAGAAGAATCAGGCAATCCCTGAGGATTGCACATATGCTGACCAGAAAGCAATAGATATTGAGGTCAGTACTGAGAATGGAACTATCCTCTAAGAAATTATTTCCTCATCAGCTATTTGATACATATATCTATTCTGAATATTAAAAAGAATTTCTGGACTCAGTACTTAATAGTCTACCCCTGAGTGTGTTGGTTCTTTTATTTTTCTTTTCTATCATATTAGTTTATAACCTGAATTCTCATGTACTTCATTTGCTTGTTGCCCATATTGTGGGGACATATGACTAAATACATTTTAGGTGTATGCACAGAATTTTTCAAAATCAGAGAGTTCTATAATATCTAAGCCTTCAACTCAGGAGTCACTACAATATCTAAAAATGCTAAACTATTTCTTCTTTCAAATGTTCCTGTTATGCAAGTAAGTCATATTGATAGTGGACAAACTAAAAACAAATTAACAGCAATTAAAACAAAGCTTTATTATGTAGAAGTGATCATTGCTCTTCTGGATGAGACATTTTCTGATCCTATACATATACCATACATAAACACACAAACTTGTTCTATAAATATATGTAATAATATAAATATAAATTATGTGCTTATAATATAATATGCATAAGTAATATAAACAGGAATAATTATTTTGTATATTTTAATAAAATCAAATTATTGTCCATATTATTTTATAACCAACATTTTATATTATTTCAATTATTAATATGCTCCGTTTAAATAATCATGTATTTGTGTCATCACTTTAAATGCCTCTTGGCAGCCCATGATTATAATTTAGATAACCAAGTTTTTACTTTATAGTTGGATTTTTCTATTTTGTTCTTATTTTCTCTTTTTCATAAGAAGTGTTTCTATTGGGGGAGGGAAGGGGAAGAAATGGGGACCTGAAAAAAAAGAAGTTTTTATATTTGTGTTTATAACTCTGTATACAAATTAATGTCCTTCTTCGAACAGATACTTTCAAAGCCATTTGTAACAGATTTGAAATGAGGAGTACACTTTTCCTGACCATCAAGGTAGGGAACTCTCTCAGCCCCGCTTCTTAGTGTCTTAGTGTCGCCTCTCTGAGAAGAGAACTAAAGTTCAAGGAGAAACTTCATCTTCCTCAAGCAGCCAAGGTCATGCGCTCACACATGCCTTCCGCATTTCCTCTACCATCCTATGGGGAATTTTCACACTTGAACTGGGTCAAAGGCACTCTGCTTACAGAATTGGGATTTTTTCCACAGTTTCTTTTCTGATCAGGCAATGTTCTCTTTATTTGGGAAGAATCAACTTCAAACAGTTGACTAATTATCATATATTGGGCTTGGAATTCGCATCCAAACAGCTTTCATTGTGATTTAAATTAAAACCAGATCATCAAACTCTCTAAGGCTTTTGCTTCTTTCAGTCTTTGCAGCAAGGTTCCCTGGAGTGAGATTTGAAACAAAAGGTGAAGAAACAAACCAAAGGCATTGACACAGAGGGTCCTGATACTGTCACCTGCATGTGAGGGCCAAAGGAAAACAACTGGTTGGGGTCCTCTTTGGAAAAGGATTTGTTAGGGGAGGTAAAAATTTTCATTCTGAAAATCAAAATTATGTCCACAGGATAGTGAAAATAAAGACGAGATCATGATTTTTCTCATGTAGGCGCATATTTCACACCCATGATGGATGATGCATGTCTAATGACTTCCCTTGCAGTGGGCCATTGCTGCTCTCTACAGCATTTTCATGAGAAAAACTATTGCTCTAAATAGTGACTTCTCAAATGATTTCTCTAATGAAATATATCAATGGTGATTTCCACACAACTCCTTGACTTTTCATTATTTGACATCCAGAGAAGTTCCATATCACTCTGGTTACAGATACCCTTCTGTGGGGATGAAGGACAATTATCATAGCGTTTGGGTCACCCTTTTTCTGGTGTACAAGTTTAAATGAGAGCAAGAATGCATCTCTTCCTTGGGACTTGCAGAGGTTCTAGATGTGTCGCTCAACACTCCCTCCTATCACAAATGGTGGGTCAGAGACTTCAAACAGTTTACAAGCCAAACTTTTGCAGGCATTTGTTTAATGTGTTCACGGGGATTGTCTGGGTAAATTCTCAGGAATTTATGAAGCTTAGAACCTCACTCTTCAGAGTTCTCCAGGTTAAGTTTTGGTTAGCATATATTCTCTTCTTGTTTATGTGAGCAAGAAGGTGAGAGAGACAGGAACAGAGGAAGAAATTGACAGTCATTCTGAAACCCTAAGTACATCTTTTAATTTTCATAATGGAAACAATGATGAAAGTCCAATATAACTAAATAGTAATTTCTATTATTTGACAAAATGCAGATGTATCATTAACAATTTTCTTAACTTCTTCTATTTAAGTAACAACAACTTACTTGTTTCCCATCAATAACTACATACAAGTTTTTATGTAAGACCATTAATTGAGGGCAAGTGGCGTACCTATTCTGGTCCACATATACAATGTTTAAAATTATACTTGTTAAATAAAAATTGAATCAATTACAATTAGTTGTATGAATGAAAGACCAGTAGCTCCAGGAAAAGTAATTGGGACCAAGGAAACAGAAACAAATAGCTACCAGTCAGTTGATTCTATTGATGGCAACTTCATATAGACTCCTATGTACCATATATGCTCATGTATAAGTTGAGTTTTTCAGCACATTTTTGATGCAGCTTTGGTGGTAAAACTAGGTGCCTCAGCTGATATTTGGGTTGGCTTATACTTAAGTAAATATGGTATATATATATTTAGAACTACACTTCATAAAGTCTTCAAAGGATGAATTTCAGAAAGTAAACCACTATGGCTGTCTCTCAGGGAGCCTCTAGGTGGACTTGAGCCTCCAATCTTTTAGTTAGCAGCTGAACATTTACTATTTGCAAGACCCAGGGACACCGCTATGGAAATAATGATAGCTTTGTTGTACAGAATATATTTTAAAAAGCATTTATTGGAATAATTTTACTATATCCTCCTTTTGGGATTGTTATTTTAAAACTCTAAAGACCAGTGAATAATATGTATGTTGCACTTTGATGAATTTTTATATAGACGTCTGAGACAATCATTGGCGAAAGAGCATTTCATACACTGAATATATACAAATAGATGATGTCCTATGTTGATATCAGAGGATCCTGGATGGCATAATGGTTACACATTGAGTTGCTAGACACAAGGTCAGCAGTTCAAACCCATCTGCCTCTCTGAGGGAGAAAGGCAGGGCTTACCACTCCAGTAAAGAGTTAGTTTCAGAAACCCACAAAGAATTGTACACTGTCTTATGGGGTCACTATGAGTTGGAGTCAACTCAATGGCAGTGAGTTTGTTTTTTAGGTTTATGCTGATATCAGTATAAAGGGAAAGAAAGACCAATTAGAAATTCCAGAAATGACTAATAGAAAGAACAAAAGCTAGATCATCCAGGCAGACCTCAAGGTTTCTAAAACTCTATCAGTTAGCATAGAAACTCAGGAAAGAAATGAAGCTGTGTTGCTTTTTTCACTTAGATCTATTATTTAGATACAACCTCGCCAAACAAATTACATGGCACGATGGCAGGCAGTTGCCCAGAAGTGTGTTCAGAAAATGGAAATTATTTTCTAATCACTTATTTTAAATATGTTTATTGAACACCTATCATGTACCAGGAAACTGCTGGTGCAGATGGTTACTGTGTGCTCTCTCCTGACTGAAAGGTTGATAGTTTGAATCTACCTAGAGGAACTATTTCCACCTCTTGCATTCCAATCACCAATAACTATTAATGCATGTTGATGGCACATTTGATCAATTTCTGACTGAAATCGTTGGTAGAATTCTTCAATTTATTCATCACCAGATTTTGTAGTTGGTGCATAAATTTGAATAATAGATGTATTTATGGAAATGAAAAAGTTAGAAACAAAGAGGAAGGAACAGTAGTTGGAAAATATGTCCCTAGTGATAGAAATGAAGCTGGAAATCACATGATGTAATTTTGCAAAACAGATTACTTGCTCATAGAAATTGCCTTTTTTCAAGAACACAAAAGATACAATAGAGAAGTTTGATATCAGTAACGAAAACCAGACTAGGGGCCGACTGTGGAACAGATCTTCAATTGCTCATATATAAGTTCAGGATAAAGCTGAAGAAATTAGGACAACTCCACAGCAACCAAAATATGACCTTGAGTCTGTCCCACCTGAATTCTGAGAACATCTCAAGGACATCTGACGCATTGAGCCCTAGTGACAGAAGACCTGATGAGCTGTGGGAGGACATCAAGCCCATGGTTCATGACGAAAGCAAGAGGTCATTGAAAAGACAGAAAGTAAGAAAAGATCAGTGTGGAGGTCTGAAGAGACTCTCAAGCTGGCTCTTAATCATAGGGCATCTAAGGCACATGGAAGGAAGGATGAAGTCAAAGAGCTCAACATAAAAATGTCAAAGAGCAGCTTGAGAAGACCAACTCAAATCTTATAAATGTGCAAAGACCTACAACATGAAACCAAGAAAGGACAAACATGCTCAGCATATCTTAAACTGAAGGAACTGAAGAAAACTTTCAAGCCTCAAGTAGCAATATTCATAGATTCTATGGGGAAAATATTGAACAATGCAGTAAGTATCAAGAGAAGATGGAAAGAATACACAGTCACTACACCAAAATGAACTAGTTGACAATCCAATTCAAGAATAATTTGTAAACAAGAATCAGTGGTACTGAGAGAAGACCTTTAAATTGCATTGAAAGCATTAGCCCACAAAAATGGCTCCAGGAATTGATGGATTGCCAATAGAAAGGTTCCCACAAGCTTATGAGTGCTGCAAACACTCATGCATGTATGCCAGGAAATCTAGAAAACAGCTACCTGGCCAACTGACCTGACGAGGTCCATATTCGTACCCATTCTAAAGAACTGTGACCCAACGGACAAGGGAATATCAACTGCAAGTATAAGATTTCTGGAGATCATCCAACAGTGGTTGCAGCAGTACATTGACAGGGAGCTGCCTGAGGTTCAGGCTGGCCTCAGAAGAGGAGATGGAATAAGGGATATCATTGTTGATATCAGATGGGTCTGGCCTGAAAGCAATGATTACCAGAAACATTTTAATATCGACTCATGTGTATTGCGTATGGTAAAGAATTTGAATCTGTGTACCATAACAAACTGTGGATACCCTTGAGAAGAATGGGAAGACCAGAACACTACATTTTGCTCATGTATGAATCAAGAGGCAGTTGTGCAAAGAGAACAGGGGCATACTGTATGGATTAAAATCAGGACAGGTTTGTCAGTTTTGTCTGCTCTCGCCATATTTATTTAATCTGTATGCTGAGAAAATCATCAGAGAAACTGGATTATATGCAGAAAATGTGGCATCAGGATCGAAAGAAGGCTTAATAACAACCTGTGATATGCAGACGTGACAACTTTGTTGCTGGAAGTGAAGAGGACTTGAGATACTTGCTAATGAAGATCGCAGGCAGCAGTTTTCAGTATGGATTACAACTCAAAGTAAAGAAAACCATAATCCTCACAATCGGACCAGTAGTCAACAGCATGAAAAATGGGGCAAAGATTAAAGGTGTCCATGATTTTGTCTTCCTCAGATCCACACTCAATGCTCCTGAAAGCAGATCAACAGATCAAAGGACCCACTGCATTGGTTAAATCTTCTATACAAAATCTCTTTAAGGTGTTGAAAAGTCAGGGAATTACTTTGAGGCCTAAAGTACGGCTGACCAAACCACCTCATATGCATTTAAAAGTTGGACATTTCATAAGGAAGATCCAGGAAGAATCTACGCATTTGGATTATGGTGTTGGAAAAAAATAATGAAAGTGCCATGGACGCCGAAAGAACAAGCAAACCTGTCTTGGAAGAAGTACAGCCAAAATTATCCCTAGAGGCAAGAATGATGAGGCTGTGTCTCAATACTTTGGAAATGGTATCAAGAGATAACTGATCAGTCCCGGAAGAACATCATGCTTGGTAAAGTTTCCAGACAGTGGAAAAGAGGAAGACCTTCCACAGTGGAGGTAGAGATACGCTCAAACATAAAAACAATCGTGAGGATGGCGCAGTGGTTCATTCTGTTGTACACAGGGTCCCTGTGAGTCAGAAATGTGATGAAAATAACAACCACAGAGTCTATCAATGGGCCTTCGTCTTCCTTATTGCTGAAAAAAAGCCCTGAGGTTTCCTGGCTTCAGGGTGGTGAAAGGGTTATGCTTTGGGCTGTGATCCACATGGCCAGCAGTTTGAATCCACCAGCAGCCCCAAAGGTGAAAAACTGGGCTCCCTACTCCTGTAAACAGTTAACAGTCCCAGACTCTCACAGGGGCTTGCTATGCATCACCCTTGACTCAACAACAGCAAGTTTTTTATTTGAACCCATAAAATGTAGAAACTGAAATCCAACCCATATTATTTTTAAGTTCTGAGTCAGGCCCTTACTACTATAGAAAAAATAATCCTGGTGATTCCCAGTGCCCACCCACTATAATTTCTATGTCTGATAACAAGACAAATCAAAGTAATTACCATTCTCAACATCTTCCAATTGTTTACTATTTACAAAACTACAGAGTATGAAGAGGCTAATGAAATGACGGTGTTGTTACAAAGAGCAGTCGCTTGGCTACAGCCAGGCCAGTGGTAAGAGTTAACCTAGCAGTGTTGACAGGGTACCTTTGCCTGGGCAGCCTCCGGGTCATCACCTTTGGAGGCCAGCAACATAAGTCTCTGGACCAGAGTTATGCTGATAGGAAACTGTCCTCTCAGTTCAGGAACATTCGATTTTGTGAGTTTTTCTATTTTGGGCAGTGGAATGTCAAAGAAATACACATCTGCCAACAGCTCTTGACCACGTCTTCCAGCACGTCCAGACATCTGGAAACACAATAATGCCATCAGGTAAAGCTTCTCTAAATATTTTAGTCTCATATACAAGAAATAAGCCTTATAGATTGACTTGAAAGAAGCAAAATGTTCTTATGGATTCACTAAAGAATTCACTAAAACAAATATTGAACTATGTAGTATTTAGAAAATGTCCTGTGGCTGAAAGTGAGTTATCTATCATCGTTAGGTACTTAGTTCATAACACTAAATCTACCAGCCATTCACAGATGTATGCATAAATGAGGTCAGCCAGAAAGCAACCAGTGACAGCAACAAAATGAGACCCAGAGTTCAAAGAGCTCACAGCTGAATGATATCATAGCTCCTCTTCTCTTCGTCCATCCCCTCTTCTTTCTTTTTCTCCCACACATCGCAAATGTGTTGTTACAAATAAAACTTCTTTAAGTCAAGGTAAAAATATAAAGAAAAACTAGCATTTAACAGAATTGTATTACTTACGTTTTTAATAATTATGAGATGTGGTTGGGTGCTGAGTCATTTCTGACTCCGGGTACAAGAGAATACGAGAGAATACTGCCTGGCCCTGCACCAGCCTCACGACGCCACCATCGGACGTCATTATGTCTGAGTTTATTGCTGTGGTCACGCTATCAATCCATCTTGTTGGCTACCTTCCTCCGTGTCAATTCACTTCTACTCTACCAAGTGCAATGTTCTTTCTCTGGGGACTGGTCTCTCCTGATAACATGTCCACAGTTCCTTAGACCAAGTCTCAGCACCTTTGATTTTAAGAAACGTTCTCTCTATTATACTTTCAATATTCTTTGGTAACACCACAATTCAAATGTGTCCATTCTTCTTTGGTCTTACTAGTCACTGTCCAACCTTTACATACATACGAGGTGACTGGAATATCATGGCTCAGGTCAGGGCCACAGTAATCCTTCCAGTGGCATCCTCGCACTAGTAATTCTAAAGCAAGCACTTCAGTAGAATGTCAATGTTATCTGCCATATGGACGCAAACTTTTTAGTTTAAACCACAGTAGAAAACATGAAAATAGAAGTCACACTGATATTCTTGTAATCTCACAAGCATACTAAACACTTCCAGACTCAATGCTAAACTGTTATCATTTGACACATAATAAGTGCCCTCCAAATACTCATCTGTGTGGCTCCTTCAGATCTTTGTTCGAATGTCAAAGAACTTATGGACCCAAGTTTCAAACTAATCACCTTACCATTATCTTCATAATAGCCTTGACTTCCTGAGAATATATTCCTTGTTTGTTTAACAAACTCTGTAACAAACTCTAGGCATCATTCACTGGTACAATGCCAGTACCAAGAAGAGTGCATGGATCATGAGATCCGTATCAATTGCCTTTGAGTGGTCCCTGTCTCAGGGTGACCTCTGGGTGTCGGATTAGAACTGTGCTCCATAGGCTACTCAATGGCTGACTTTTGGGGATTAGATCAGATCTTTCTTTCACCTGTCTTTGTTGTTGTAAGGTGCCACAAGTCAGAAGTGGCCCACAGTGGTCTAATGTACAACAGAACGAAACACTGCATGGTCCTGTGCCATCCTCACAATTGTTCCTATGCCTGAGCCCATTAACACAGCAACAGGGTCAATCCATCTTTTCAAGGATCTTCCTCTGTTCACTTCCCTGCCACTTTAACTTGATGTCCTTCTCCAGGGACTGGTCTCCCCTAACAATATGCCCAAAATATGTAAGATGAAGTCTTGTCATCCTTGCTCTCAAGGGGAACTCTGGCCTTACTTCTTCCAATACAGATTGATTGGTGCTTTTAGCACATCATGGTAGTTTCAATATTCCTCTCTACTACCACAATTCAAATACATCCATTCTTCTTTGGTCTTCCTTATTCAATATCCATCTTTCACATGCATATGATGCAATGGTAAATACCATGGCTTGGGACAGGTGCACCTTATTCTTCAAGAACCATCCTTGACAGTCAATATCTAAAAAAGTCTTGTGTAGTAGATTAACCTAACACAACACATCTTTTGATCTCTGGACTGCTGTTTCCATGAGCATTGCTTATGGATCCAAGTAAAACAAGATCCTTGACAACTTCAACCTTTACTTCATTTATAATGATGTTATATATTGCTCCGGTTGTGAGGATTTTTGTTTTCCTTGTATTGAATTGTAATCTATATCAAAAGCTACAATTATTGATCTTCATCAGCAAGTGCTTCAATTCCTCTTCGCTTTGAGCAAGAAATATTTTGTCATCTGCATACTGTGGGTTGTTCATAAGCCTCCTTACACATCTAATGCTACATGCAGTTTTCCCTTATTCAGTTTGCACAACTGCCCGTTATCAATGTACAACTTCCAAATGCGCACAGGTACACATGTTTCTGGTATTCTCTTTTTTGAGCAAAGATACATCTGGCAGCAGTAATGATCACTCTTGTTGCCTGTCCTTTTCGGAATCCTGCCTGAACTTCTGGCAGCTCCCTGTCAATGTGCTGCTGTAACCACTGATGGAGGAACTTAAGTAAAATTTAACTTGTGTGTGATATCAAAGATATTGTTCTATAATTTGAACATTCTTTGGGTCACATTTTTTTGGGTAGGCACATATATGGATCTCTTCCCATCAGTTGGCCAAGTAGCTGTCTTCCAAATTTTCAGACTAGATGAGTGAGCGCTTCCGGTGATTCTTCAGCTTTCTGATAAATTTCAATGGATGTTTTGTGTATCCCTGGAACCTCATTTTTGCCTAATGCATTCAGGGCAACTTACATTCCTTCCTTCAGCACCATTGGTTCTTGCTCACGTGCTGCCTCCTGAAATGATGGACCGTGATGAGAGCATGTGAAAACTACCTTACACGATGTGGAACTACCTTGTAAGATATGGGACTACCGTACAACAAGTGGAACTTCATTGCAAGATGCTGGATTGCATCCCACCCATGAACATAAGTGACTCCATTTTGAGAGAGATTAAAAGCCCAATAAGAAATGCCGAGGCACTGCAGAGTCACTGAAAAGAAGTAAACCACCTACCAGTGCGGCACTTAGAAGCTCCACAGACACATCTGGGGACCCGTGATAAGACCTTGGTGACACCAGAATGATGTCGAAGAGCCAGCAAGACCGCTATAAAGGTCCGGGTAGAGACCACACTCAGGGAGCTAGAAACCAAGGAGCAGTCATCAGCTCCTGCTCTCTCCAACTCTAACCGGGTGAGCACACCGATGAAGGCGCTGCCTAACGGGACTAAGGACCAGGAACTGGAATGATGCTGAATTAATCTCGTATTACCCTTCTAGCTAATGACTTAAGTTAATTTTAAGACTGTTAGATTGATTGCTTGATGCATGTTTGAAGTGAATAAACTGAGCATTTGAAAAAGCCAAAGAGCGTTAAGTAATTATTGATCGCGCCGCTTGTGACAGACTGTCAACTAGTTCACTCTGGTACAGTGACTCTGTCTATTCTTTCCATCTACTCTTGATGCCTTTTGCATTGTTCAACATTTTGCACATAGAATCGTTCAATATTGCTACTTGAGGCTTGAAATTTTTCTTCAGTTCCTTCAGTTTAAGATATGCTGAGCATGTTTGTCCTTTCTTGGTTTCATGTTGTAGGTCTTTGCACATTTATAAGATTTGAGTTGTTCTTCTCAAGCTGCCCTTTGACATTTTTATATCAAGCTCTTTGACTTCATCCTTCCTTCCATGTGCCTTAGATGTTCTATGATTAAGAGCAAGCCTGAGAGTCTCTTCAGACCTCCACACTGATCTTTTCTTACTTTCCTGTCTTTTCAATGACCTCTTGCTTTCGTCATGAACCATGGGCTTGATGTCCTCCCATAGCTCATCAGGTCTTCTGTCACGAGTGCTTAATGCGTCAGATGTCCTTGAGATGTTCTCAGAATTCAGGTGGGACAGACTCAAGGTCATATTTTGGCTGCTGTGGAGTTGTCCTAATTTCTTCAGCTTTATCCTGAACTTATGTATGAGCAATTGAAGATCTGTTCCACAGTCGGCCCCTAGTCTGGTTTTCGTTACTGGTATTGAGCTTCTCTATCATGTCTGCTCATAGATGTAGTCATTTTGATTTCTGAGTATGCATTTGGAGAAGTCCAAATGTATGGCCTTTTGTGTTGTTGAGAAAAGGTAATTTCTATGAGAAATCATTTGTTTTGCAAAATTCCATATGTGATCTCCAGCTTCATTCTATCACTAAGGACATATTTTCCAACTACTATTTCTTCCTCTTTGTTTACAACCTTTTCATTTCCATCAATACAACTATTATTCAAATTTATGCACCAACTACAAAAGCTGGTGATGAAAAACACTGAAGAATTGTACCAACGATTTCAGTCAGAAATTGATCAAATGTGCAATCAACATACATTAATAGTTATTGGTGATTGGAATGCAAAAGGTGGAAATAGTTCCTCTAGGTGGATTCAAACTATCAACCTTTCAGTCAGGAGAGAGCACACAGTAACCATCTGCACCAGCAGTTTCCTGGTACATGATAGGTGTTTAATAAACATATTTAAAATAAGTGATTAGAAAATAATTTCCATTTTCCAAACACACTTCTGGGCAACTGCCTGCAAAGTTTCATTTATTTCATTTACATAACTTATCAAAGAGTATATTGAGAAGACAAAGATTAGAATGAATAAAATGCATTCCTATCTAGTCCCACCCAAATACTACTATTCTTTTGGTATTTTACCCAGGATTATCCTCGGCATGGATTTGCATGTTGCTTTAAAGTGCTGATTTAGGTATAAATGTCGTTTCTGCTGTCCGTGTGCCTTACGCCGATGTGCCTTATTTCACAGAGGCCTTGTCTTTGGCATCCTTTGAGAATGCCAAATACATTGGCAAAGTGAATTTTGTTTCACATTGGAAACAACTCTCATAGATATTTTTAGAGTAGAAATCCACATCCCTACTATACTTTATCAGACTTTATAGATTTTGGTCCTAATTATTTCATTGATCTTATCTTTATTTCCTCTCTTCCATGGGCATACTACCCACCCTAGGACCACTGCAGAAACGTTCTGTCTTCAGGACCGACTGTTTTGTTGTTCCCTCTTCTTCCAGATATACACATATCCCGAATCACCCATTTCTTTCCAATCTTTGCTCCGATGTTACTGTCAATCAGGCGATTAAGTGTAAACTTAACCCATGTTGTTTACACTAGCAATACTTCTAACCATTTACACAACTCAGGTATCAACTTCTACATGACATCATTTGTGTCCATATCTATCTAATTACCTGTGTCATCTATATCTATGATTTTTCACTGCATTTTCTATTTCCAACGATAATATAAGTACGCTAATGGCCGTGCTGTTTTCTTTATCACAATCTCTCACAATCGAACCAGGAACACAGTTGTTTCAAGTTAAGTTCAACTCATGATGATCCCAGGTGTGCAGTCGCCCTGCTCCCAGAGGCTCCATGGGGGTCATCTTTCCCCTGTCCTATTTACTCACGTGCCATTGCGTGAATTCCAACCTCCAAAGTTTGAGGTAGTACTTGAGTGATTAAGCATATATTTGATTCCTCTGAAATACTGTAGACATTCAAAAATATTTGTTGAAGATAATAATTTTAGGAAGCGAATATATTTTCTCATGAGTAATGTAAGAGGACTTGAGAAATATTATATGCCATCTATGTAAAAAAAGAAAGAAAATGTTTTGAAACCGACTGTGGTAGCAATTGTACAATACTGCTTTATGTGATTGATGGAATGTTATGATATATGCAAGAGCTCCCAATAAAATATTAAAAAGAAAAGAAAATGTGTAGGAAACTTTCATTATCTGTTCATTACATTTTTCCACAAACTTTTTAAAGGCCCCTTGTATTATGATGAACAACATGCTGTGGACTCTTCTATTTTCTTAATTTTGGAGGAAGGTGATTATTTAACAAGCAGTGGGGCATATTAAGGTCTTCTGGCTCTGTGCTCTCAGTTCACCCAAAGGCGGTTCAAATCCTTCAAGCTGAAGCTGGAATCAGATTTGTACACAAAGCTCCTACCTCCAATATCCTTACGCCATCTTTTGCTGTCTTTCTAGAATCAGTAGTCATCTTTTACTGCCACAATGATCATGCCACTAATACTTCTAACTCTGGGATGCATTCTTCATGATAGGTCTATAAGCTAGGCTATGGTGAACCACCATGAGTTTCTTACTGCATTTACTACCCTGTAGCTTTCTAGCAGTCTCTTACAAAATGCAGTATAGAATATTATGTTACCAACACACCACACTGTTTTTAAAAAGGCATCTAGACTTCCTTCAAAGGGCAACACTCTGCAACAAGGCAGATTTTCCCCTCTTTGCCTGCTACTGCCCTCCCTCTATCGTTTCTTCCCTTCCCTCCCTTCCTTCCTTTCTACCTTCTGTCTTTCCTTCCTTCTAGGTAATATATCGGTCTTACAATGAGGATAAATTCATTGCAGATTCCATAAACTATCAGGCATAAAAACAAATCATTTTGTTTGTTAATATTGGGGATTTTGCCTTTTGGAATTTCATGAACATTTGAGTGGGAAGTTTACAGAGCCCTAATCTATTCAGTAGCATCCGAACTCGAAACCAAGAAATATTTTCTGTTTGTTTTTAACTTTGAAATGTACCTATTTCCATTATTTTTAGAATAAGGCATATTTTTACCCAGAATAATGTAAAAGCTATAAACTCTTAAACTGAATTGGTTTTCATGCTTTCTTCTCCTAGGTCATTTTGGCCACTGCTGATGCAGACAGTAACCAGATGATTACTTCATTTATTTCTGGTCCATTTCATATACTTTGGGAGGATGTCATGTAAGGTCACTGTAAAACAAATACTATAACATATAATTAAATCTTATTCACTGGTGGTATTTATTATCTGTGCAGCATAATATATGTGGGAAATGACTATTTTGTTTCTACTATTAGTAGAGAGTATTATAGTATTTCGTAATACTTAAATGTTGATGAATGAAAGTACTCTCTTTAAAGGTGCTTTCAGTGCTAAGGCATTCATTGCTATCCTTCAAGCAGCCCAGGAATATGAAGATGTTAAAACTTTACTTCATGTGTTCAGTGTAGTTGCTAGGGAAAGAGGTATTTAGTATGCTGTGTGTGTGTGTGTGAGTGTGTGAAGCGCTATTGCTGCTACCTATATACATATCTTGCTGAATGAATTGTAGTCTTTAAAAAGACACGTTCAAGGATTGCTATTACTACTTCAATAGCAATGTAGATCCTGTTTGCATCCGACCCCTGCACCACCACTCATGTCGGAATGGCGGGGTGAATGCTGTCACAATGCTGAACAGGTCCAATGCAACTGCTAGACGAGGAAAGCTACCTCTGAAATGTTAACCAATGAAAATTCTGTGACTAACAATGGGCCAATCTCCTTGTCATGTGGTTGTGTGAGCAGAGGGCTAAGCTATGGAAGCTAAAACCAATGAATAATATTAATTTCAACTTTAGGCCTTATTACATTTGTCAATATCTCTTACATCATCATAATGTATTCTTTTGGACAGACATTTAATATTTTTTATTTATCAAACTAATAATTTTTTTTTTCTTTAGGGCTATTTAGATCAAGAAGGTAATCCAATGCGATTTGCTGGCCTGGTATCATATTTGTTTTATCGTGAAACTTCTAACCTTGTTTTAGACAGTTTTTCCATGAAAAGACTTTTCCATAATCTCTGTCAGCCAACCAGTAAAGGTAAGCTTAAGGTCATCTGAAAATAGATGACATTTTTTTCCTACAAAGAAAATTATCAAAAAGTATTTAGATACTGGCAATCGGTTACAAGGATCTACATGTGACCTTCTTCTGGACAACAGGAAAATGGGTGATGGGAGACGTTGGACAGGGCAAGATATGACAAAATAATAATTTATAAATTATCAAGGATTCAGGAGGGAGGGGGAAACAGGGAGGGAGGAGAAAAATTAGGACCTGAATCCAGGGATTAAGTGGAGAGCAAATGTTTTGAGAATGATGAGGGCAATGAATGTACAAATGTGCTTTACACAATTGATGTATGTATGGATTGTTATAAGAGTTGTATGAACCCCTAATAAAAATTTTTTTAAAGTACTTAGGTAATGTACGTATCTCAAAAGAGATACTGGAAATCAAATATAGATTATATTGGATACAATCATATATTTTCACTCTCATTTCAAAATGTCAACTTCACCAGATTATTTAAATATTTCAAGTATATTTACTGGCAAAGAAAGAAGAGCCATGAGCCATATTCTACTTAAATTAGGTGATTTAAGGCCAACAGGTTTCATAAGATAATAAATGAAATCTATTAAAAAAAATAACAGTTCACTAAAGCAATATATGCTCATCATAGAAAAATGTTTTAAATGTACAAAATAAGGTAAGACATATATTAGAAATAAAAATTATCACTAACTTCACTATCTATAGAGAATATCCTACATATTTCCTTCTAATCATTTTTATTTGGATATAAGAGAACTTCAAAATTTTTAAGCATAAATGAAATTTAAATATTTTGAAAATTTTTCATGAGTTTCTTGGTCCCACATATAATCATGATAATAAATATATGCAATTGAACCTTATTTTTCTCTAAATATGTCATTAGTTTTGCTCATAAAATGTATTACATGAATTCCATCTGTAATTTTCACTGAATATTCTAATTAACACAGTTACTATTAAATATTTTTTATATTTCTATATTTAAAGAAATTTTCATTTAAAGACATTTGTTTCGATTTTTAATATTTTACTTAAAATTACATTGTTTCTCAGGAAACAGGAAATGCTGGCGTGTGTATCAAAGAGATTGTGAATGTAATTTCATGTGTGTAAGCCTAGAGATAGAAATTGTGATAACAACTTCATGACATAGATAATATGACTACCAGTATTTGGCAAATAAGGAAAGTGAGTCACAGAGAAGCTAAATACATGGTCAATGTCAAGATAATTGTATTGAGTACCCGCACTCAAATTGAATAGGTAATTGGATTTTAGTATTATATATGCCAAATTTTAACCAGTAGCACAAGTGTCTGTATATTGTGATGAACAGTAAGTTTAAGTATAACTTAACATGAGTGACAGAAATATAAGAAGCTAAGTCGTTGGGAGGTTTTTATGGGCTAAATTTTAGAAAGCCTTAACTGCTTGTGCTAAGGAAACTGGATTGTTTTTTATTAGGCACCAGATTCCATTATGGGTGTTTTAGTAAGGGAGAGTACATGATCATAAAATACTGTAGGAAAATGGGTCATCCACTTACATGGACTATAAAGAAGGAAATGGAAACCTGCAATTAGTATAGCCATTCCTTAGTTGCTTTATGAGTTAAAAAGTTTTGTTCTCTAAAATGAAGTTTAATATAGCATTCCATTTAAATAAAAGCATGAGATTCACACACTTTTTTCCTAGTTACAAGAATACATTTCATTTTGTGTAGGTTCAAAAAATTTCTCTCAAGATGTTATGGTAAAGCTAATATTAGCATTAGCAAATCTGTTAGGATGAATATATATTCTACCAAAATTCCAAGATGCTAATCTACAGTTTAATCAAGCAAAGGTACAATTTTAATTTCTATAAAAATTAAAAATTAATATAATTAAATATGTTATCAGAATAAATAAATAGCAGTTGACATTTTAATACTGAATAGTTCATTTTCATAGAATATTTTTTCTTTCTGTAACTTGTGTATAATACATCTATAATCCCTAAGTCTTTCCCTATAAATTTAACAAAAAGTTAAACATCTTAAGGAAAGAAAGGGATTTTTTATTGTTAAATGCCAGCAAATCATTTGCAACTCAAAGAGATTTTACATACAACAAAGTGAGAAATGGACAGGTCCTGTGGCATCCTCAGAATGGTGCTGTTACACCCACTGTTACAGCCACCGTCTCTCTCCATCACATTGGCTCTTCCTCTTTTTCACTGGCTCTACCAAACACTGACCCTTGACATGTGAGGTGGAGTCTTGATATAGCTACACTTTTAAAACCATTCTGCTTTTACTTCTCCTGAGACATTTTCTTGGAATTCCCTAGTATGTTTGGTGTTCTCCACCAACACAATAGTGCAAATGCAAGTGCAGTTCTTTGGTGTTCTTTACCCACTCTCCAGCTTTTCCATGAATATTAGGCAATAGAAGATTCTATGGCTTGGGCAAGCTGCACCGTGGCCTTTAATGTGACACTTTTGCTTTTTCAGACTTTAGCAAGATCTTTTCCAGCAAATTTCCCCAGTGCAATATGTCATTTGATTTATTGACCATTGCCTCAATGGACATGGCTTGACAATTTGTATTGGGCTATAGTAAGTTACATTGACTCTTTATGGAAGCAGACTGCTGCATCTTTAGCAGACTTGAGAAAGCAACTGAAAAACAAGTAAAAGAATTCAAAAATAAATAGTAACATAAAAAAAAGAAAGTGCACAGAAGGAAAAAGAAAAGAACATATAACAAATTGTTCAACTGAGAATAAACGGAGTGAAATCTGACAGAGCTAGAACAATTAAGACTGCCTTCTTTTTCTAAGGATCCCTGGTGGCATAGTGGGTTATGAGTTGGACTGCAAACTGCAAGGTCAGCAGTTTGAAGCCACCAGCTACTCTATGGGAGACAAACAAGGCTTTCTAATCCTGTAGAGATTTAGTCTCAAAGACCCACGGAAGTGGTGGACCTTATTTTCCAAGAATTCAAAATTTTCTCCCTTTGACAAGTTGCTTAATATTTAAAATTTCCTTTTCTGACAAACCTTTGCCTTTCCCAAGTTCTAACTTTTGCACTATTGCACATTTTTTCCTTATTGTGTTCAATTAGACAATATGCACAGTATTTACAGGCAATTTTAGGTCTCACCTTCCACAAAAACTTAGACCATGGAATATGGGTCCCAAGGTCTTGCATATAGCTGAGTCCATCAATCATCTGAAATCTTTAAAACAGTTTTAAAATGGTATAAAAACAGCAGTGTAAAGATACCTTTTATAAAGCACCTTAGGCAGAGCTAGCTGGGGTGAATGGACCATGATTGAGCAGGGACATACAGGAGAAAACATGAAAATAAACACACATGAGAAGAAAAGTCTAAATTTTGTGTGACTCCCTTCCTCACTGATAGGGCTTGGCTGCCTCAAGACACCCAAGTAGTGGAAGTGTTATTTCTACTTTGATAGGTGGGTTTGTGCTAATGTGGTTGGGCAGGACTCTCGGTGGTTTGGTAGTTAAGTCCCAATAATCCCCTATGATGTTACACAACACAATGCAATCAATTCCATAATGGAATTTGCCATGATGTAATCAACTCCGTGATGAAATCTACTATGGGCAACCAATCCGCTATCAGAAGATTAGGGGGGAGGACAAGCTTCTTCCTCAAACCACAGTCTGCGTGCAATTGAAAGCAAGTGGAGCCTGATTCCTATATAAATGGATGCTGTAGGGAAGCTGCCTTGGTTCTTGATGAATCTGGATCCTGCATGTGGCTCACTGGCCTTCAGTTCATTGCACTTGAGCTTATCAGATTGCCCACTGACCCTGAGGGTCAATGGACATTGAAGCAGAAAGTACGAAATAAAAAGACATAATGCACTAGACAAATCTGCTGCACACGACCTTTGTAAAGAGACAAAGAACAAGGAAGTCACTTTGAGAACTGATATGCACCTGACCCAAGTATTCTCTATTTCCCCACATGTATGTGTCAGTTGGATAATAAATAGGGAAGCCAGCAGGTAAACTGATGCATGTGAATTTTAGTGTTGGCAAATAATGTTGAAAGTACAACTCTCAAAAGAACCAACAAATCTGTCTTGGGAGAAGACAGCCGTGCTGCTCCTCAGAAGCAACACAGGGAGACTTTGTAACGTATGCTGTGGACGTGTTGCCAGGAGAAAGCAGTCCCTGCAAAGGACATCGTGCTTGGTAAAGTAGCTGATCAGTGAACAAGAGGAAGACAGTCAGTGGAATGGATTGTCTAGTGGTGGAAGAAGAAAGGAGGAGTCAAACCAGCAAAGTGTGTCTGTCAGCGCCTGGTACTGAAGGAGTAGGACCAAGATGCACTGAAACCATTAACCAAAACCAAGGCTCCAGGAATTAATGGAAAACCAATTCAAATGTTTCAACGAGCTGATGAAGTACTGGAAGCCAGCACTTGGCTAGGCCCCCAAATTTGGAAGACAGCTACTTTGACCTACTGACTGGAAGAGATCCATATTTGTACCCATTCCAACAGAAAGGCGACCCGACGAAATGTGGAATTTATAAAGCAATATTGTTAATATCGCATGCAAGTAAAATTCATGACCAGACCAAATTGGCACATAGCAGTATGGCTATCATCTCACACTTTGGTTACTTCCGGATGTATGACATGAATGAGCAAAATATTTAGATAGATAATAACATCAAGCTGATTGGCTATGAAAGGAAGATAAGTAAAACTGAAGTGGAGTTGGATTCTTTAGTGACATACATGTTCATGTCAAGAAATGTTTTTACTATATTCATAAACATAATATCAGAGAGTATATATGCAAGGAATAATTGTGTATGTTTGCATGTACCTACATAATATATATATATGTGTGTGTGTGCGTGTGTGTGTGTGTGTGTGTGTGTATATATACAGGAAAGTAAAACAGTACTGCTACAAAATTGTAGAAAACATCATTAAACAAAAATATCAAAACATAAAGTTATTATTCCTCTGCATATCCTCCATCTAGGTCTATACACTTCGGAGAGTATGGGTTTTGTATCTCTAACCCTTCCCGAATGAATACTGCACTCTGCACTGAGTCCAGACAGCAGTTGGGCATCTCTGAGAGACTGAAATTGCATTCTTTTTCGATGGTCTTTGCATTTGTGGGGGAAAAAATAGTTTAAGGGGGAAAGATCAAATCTGTAGGGTAAATTGGGTAAGGTTTAATGAGATTCCCCAAAGACTGATCTTGCTGCTTTTGAAGAATGAGCAGGTGCATTGTCATGATGGAAAAATGAATTGCTCAGTACAAATTTCACGACATTTTTCTCAGAACTGAAGTTTTCAGATTGTTTTAGAACTTCCTCATAGTAAGCCCCTGTGATTATCCTGTGCCTTTCCAGAACATTTCAAGAAGGCCCCTTTGGGATTCTAGAAAACAGTTTCCATAAGGTTGGACCCAATAAAATGAAGCTCTGACTTTCTGACAGAAACTATACAGGCAAGAAAGGAGTTGAATGACATACATAGGATTCTGATTTAAATTTTTAAAAATTAAATACTGAATGCTAGTATAAGTTTATTCTACATTCTTGAAGGCAAAATTCTATCTAAAAGTTGTTTTAATTACAGTGTCAAATCATATTATTAAGAGTAAAGGTGGCATCTTTTATAAGTGCAAATAGAAACTAAAATTAATTTTATCTCAATTTTACAAACGAAGGAACCGAGCATTGAATTCTTAACTAAGTAGAAAACCATAGAATTATATCGCCTTGTTTATCCCTACATGCCCCAAATTTGCATTTTTCCTGATGGTATCTCTCAGGACAAACCCCTGGTCCTTAGGTGGTCCTGATGATCTTCCTGAGGCTTTCCATGCTGCTTTCCATGAGCACAACACAAATGTGACCCAGGACTTGCCACTTGCCTGTTCATTGTTTCCAAACTGTCTGATATGAAACAGGGGTATCAACTCCCACTTTCAAATATTGACAAACATATTTTATTTCAATTGTGGGACAAATTAAAGAACATATAATCTTGTCAAAGTATATCTTCTTCCAGAATAGTAAAGCCCTGCATACCTATAACATAAAGAGAAACTAGTCACTCATGTTATTTTATCATTGAAAGTATCAACTCCCATTGCCAAATATTGGTAAGTACATTTTATTTCAATTGTGGAATAATTTAAATATCATGTAAACTTTTGTAAATATATTTTATCCCAGAAGAGTAGTAAAGTCCTGGAAGGTCTTAAAATAGAGGAATCCCTAAGCAAGGAATTAGGTGAGTATTATAATTTCAAAAGGCAGTGGAGAATGAAACTAAAGTCATTTACAAACCACCTGGATGGAAGTTTGCCTTTGGGTCAAGCCTGGAAAATAGAACCGATAATAAAGAGAAACTGGACACTGCCACTTTGTCATATTTTTTTTTATCTTTGTATTGTGATTCCCGAGAAAGATGTGGCTTTCTATTCCGGTAAAGTTACAGTCTCACAAACTCATAGCAGTGAGTCCTATAGGGTCACTATGAGTTGGTATTGACTCGATGGTCCTGAGTTTGGTTGGGGTTTTGAGTATTGTGACTTGGGTGAAAGGTTACTGAGCAAATGGGTTTTGCATTCGACAATTCATGCCCACTTTGAACCACGGCATTGACTACAGGCATCACAGGGTAACTGCACTCTTCCTCCGGTGTTTACCGTTTCCATTCATCTTTCTTTTCTGTCCTTCTTGCCTTCTAAGTTGGGTCCCGGGACATAGGCTGCCCTTTGATCTCATATAGTTCATTGCTGTATGCTTTGTGCGTATGTGGTATTGCTCATCCTGCAGGCCCATCTATCATTTGGCTGCGAGCTAAAACACAGGGGTGTGTCCAGACTTGAAGAGTGGCTTAGGGCCGTAGTTCCCGAGGTCCCTCAAACCCCTCTCAGACCGGTTATCCAGCACTTCTTTTATTACTTTGATTTGTGTCCAACAACGTTCTACAACTCTACCTAGGACACCTACTACAAGCCCTCTCAGCGTGTTTGGCAGTGGTACCCAGGCACCATCTAGCTCTTTTCTCAGGAGGCTGGGATCTGCATGGTTCGTTCATTTGTCCATTTTACAATTAGTTCCAGTGTCTTTGATGGTCTTCATTCTGCTCTGGACAAGGAGAAACCAACCGTTACACCTTAGATGGCCACTAGGAAACCTTTTTAAGTCCCCAGTTTCTATTCAACCAAAGTAGGAAGATTTTTGTGGACTAAATTATGCCAGTTGACCTTGATGTCCCCCAAGGTTACATCACTTGTTCTTGAGAGACAATATGCTTGTGTTCATTAACAGAACTCTAGACAAATTGCCTGAGTAAAAATCCTGGTTCTGCAATTTTTTAGTAATACAAACTTGGGCAAGTGATTCTTTTCTTTCCTGATGTTTTTCTCTCAGTAGATATTTTAGAATGAGAATAACATAATCTACTTAGTTTTTATGAATTTGAACTACAAAAGTTAAAACATGTTATTATAGCAAAATAGTGCTTGACATACAGTAAACAATATTAGTGCTTGCTCTTTTCTTTTTCATAAAGTATGAAATGTAAACTTCTAGGCAGGAAGGTAAGGGCCCTGGTGGCATAGTGGTTTATGACTTGGCCTGCTAACAGCAAGGTCAACTGTTCAAAACTGCCAATGACTTTCTGTGAGAGAAAGATGGGGATTTCTACTCCCGTAAATATTTAGTCTTAGAAATACACAGGGGAATTTCTACTCTGTCCTGTAAGGTTGATATGGATCAGAATAGACCCAATGGCAGTTAGTTTAAATTGTTGAGACAACTTAATTAAAATTTAGTTGTTGAGACAATTTCATTTTAATTGGAGAGAAAAGAAAACAAATAAAAACCACCGCCAACAACAACAGGAATTCTGATAACGGGAAGCAGTTCAGCCAGTGTAGCAATTTCCCACTTTCCTGGACCCCCCAAATTCTAAGTGGTGTAAATGTGAAGGCGGAGCTTCTCCTTCCCCGGGTCCTATTAAAGCTGGAACAGCTTGAACAAGAGCAGATGGTGATGATCCTTTGGACATCACATACTGGTTGTGGCTGCGTGCAACACCCTGCCTAAATAGATTCTGGGTCAAGTCTGAGTTCACTGGGAAAATGCACCAACTTTATAACAATAATTTTGATTCTACCATTTAAATTTAAGATTTAAAGTTCTGTTGAAAGCAACTTAAATAAAATACAAGTTTTGATGATTGCAATAATAATATTAATAGCTGTCATTTAGTGACTGTAGTCTGTATGAGGCAGCACAAATAACTTTTTTGATATCTATTACTTAGTCTTCATTATGAAGTCTCCCTTGGGAAAATGAATGATTCCATTTATAGCATGATCTAGAACAAGTGCCGAGGTTTGACAATCTGACTGATGTTCACAAACCTATTCCAACTCATTCAACTCTCACTGGTGAAGAATGTACAGACCCCCAACTGGCAGTTCACATGGTGAATTGCAAGGAAGGGACAAAAACTGTTTCTCCATTTGTTTGTCTTTCTGGAAACACAGATGTCGATCTGCGTAAGGCACACACTGTTAACAAGGTAAGTGGACATCAAGGTTTATTAGCACAGTGTGCTTAAGAGAGAATGGATTTATTAGGAAGCCTTCAAAATCCCCTAAATCAACAAAAAATCCAGGAAAATTATACTCTTGAGGCAATAATAATAATAACAATTACAACTTATTATTATTATTATTATAACTTTTAACTTCATAATTGACCCAAGGGACTCTGCTCCTTTATAGAAAATTCCCAGGCATCCACAGCAGAAAGACTGGTATAGGTTTGCTGCTGCAGAGCATATAAACTCCCTTTAAACATTCTCAGTGTACCTATAGCTGTCGGCCTCCTTTATAAAGAAAGATGAACCGACTCCCAAAAGATCACAGTCCCACGAACCCCGTGTAAGTTCTTCTTAAACCAAGTAGAGAAGAGGGCCATACCGTACCTTTGACAGCAGCGGTCAGACATGGTCCCACGTTCTGTCCTTAGTATTCTGACGCCCACTGTTCGTTCCACTGCACTTGGCATTCACTGCACTTGGCATTCCTGTTGTTTTTGATAATCCATTGCAACAGCCACACAGAACTCACACACAACACTTACCATCAAGGGGCTTTTCTCGGGAACCTAACAGGTTACAAGTCAGAATCCCTAAACAGTGAGGATACAGCCCTTGGTCCACACCAGCTCCTCTCCTCAGCCAGCACCCAAGTCTCTCTCCAGTCCTTAACCTCTCGGCTTTTTGGTCCCTTGGCCTCTGCCTCTGTAAGCAAGGAAGCCAGCCTGCTGCTACGCCTCACAGTCTCATGGTCGTGGCACTGCTCCGCGGTTCTGTTCAAAGCCCCCTTGCCTTGGTCTCTACTCTCAGCCTGGCTCCTTTGCTCTGCCACCTGGTCTCTGGTGCTGCTGGCCTCAGCCTCCACCACCCGAGACACAGATCTACAATGTGATCGTTTTCCAGTGGGCTAGACTCTAGAGCACTGGTTCTCTACCTTCTGAATGCCACGACCCTTTGATAGAGTTCCTCATGTTGTGGTGACCCCCCAACCATAAAATTATTTTCATTGCTACTTCATCACTGTCATTTTGCTACTGTTGTCAAACGGCCCCTGTGAAAGGGACTTTTGACCTCCAAAGAGGGGTCGCGACAAACAGGTTGAGAACCACTAGTCTAGAGGTTCCTGCTTCTCAGTGTGGCCATTGGTTGTTCAGAAAGCCATAGGAAACAAAAAATGACTGAAATCACACCATCTAGTAAGACTAAGGAGGCATTCTACCTTAATGCTGTAACTAAGAACTCCTTCCAAAATGGTATACAATGCATCACAAGGATTATGGCAAAAGGTATTGTGTCTAAAAGGACTCTATTAAGTAATTGACTACATCTCAAGGTCACATTAGTCAGAATCCACTCAATTGCAAAGGGTTTGCTTTTTGGTTACATGATACCCAAAATGGACTTTACAAAACTAAACATATTCGAATGATCCTGAAAAGTCCAAGTGGGTTTTAAAATATTTTTTGTGTAAATTTAATTTTTATTTTAATACTTAATAGAAATTAAGTTTTATTAGAATTGATATTATTGTCCCAAACCCCATGCTACTACCCCCAAGTCAGGCAGTCACTTATTAGGTAAGATAATCATGATTCACCTAAAAGAATTTTGAAAATCTTTATATATCCTTTTGTGTTTAAATTGGTTATGCACATGTTTTATCTTTTATTGGTTATAACAGTATAAATATTTGTGTCTTATTGCTAACTAATCTCCATCAATTAAAACTAAGGTCTTTAAGATACCTAATATGAACTGATCCAGATTCACAATTGTCTCTGATGTTGTTTTAGAGGTAAGGGACCAATTCTCCTGCATTTATTCAAAGCACCTCTTACTGGTGAATACTCAGAGTCCCAGATGGTGACGTGCCCCTTGCCTTACCCGACTTAACTTCACTAATGTACAGTATAATCCTTACAAAATATTTTGTTTTTATTATTTCCTTCCTTTTACTATAATAACAAATATGGATTAATAAATTCTTGAATATAACTTATAAACCCAAACTCACTCCTAATCACTCCACATAGTGTTCCAAAAGCTGTGAATCTTAATGGGAGCAGATAGTCTCGCAGCTCTCCTGAGAAGTAGCTGGTGGATTTGAACTGCTGACCTTGCTAATAGCTCCAACACTTATCCAACTGCATCATCAAGACTCCTAAATAACCTTTAAGACGCAAACTCATTACTTGATTCCTTTTGGACAAGGTAGAACTGCCCGTGTGGGTTTCCAAGATTGTAGCTTTTTACAGGAGTACAAAGTTTTGTCTCTCTTGTAGCAGCTGCGAGTTTTGAATTGTTAGCCTAGAGGTTAGCAGCCCAACATGTATCCACGATGACACCAGGGCTCCTTTTAACCTACAGATAAAATAAAACATAAGTGAATACCCATACCTGAGGAACAGGCATCTGTAGGTGATTCCTTCTCTGTTTCATTCCCTTTCCATCCCCTCTTTTTCTGTCGTACTCATTAACTTAAATTTCAGGATTTCTAATCCCTGCCTTTTAAAAAATCTATAACATAATTACATATTACCTAACCAGTTCACTTTTGCTTGATTTTCATTTTTTCCATAAAAAAGGATTAATGCATTATTTGGGATATTACTCTGTTTTGCACCCAACATTATGCTCCCATGGTTCTTTCTTTTTATTTTGTAATTTTTTTCTCATTTTAAAAATGTTATTAATATATTAAATCATTCCTTAGTTCAATCACAGCAAACAGTATTGTACATATATGTGTCAGAGAGAAGTTTATATTAAGAAGTAATTGTGCATTAATAAATATCAGCCCAGTCCAACTCAAGTCCATAAATCTGATACTCGTCCATAAGTTCCTCTTCAGACTCACTCTTGCAGCAACAAGCAATGATACAAAAGATAAGAGATCACAAGCTGGTGGGTGAAAAGTCTTAAGGATCCAATGGCAGTGGATGCATCTCCAGCGCTCCCAGAGGTCTAAGCATGGCTCATCAACAGGCAGGTGAAGGCAGAGAAAGAGGTTCCCAGGGCCCTCCTTATGAGGAGCTCACACCCACAAGGAGGCACCATCATTTGACCTGGTTGACAGGCTAGACTCCACCCTTAAACTTGACGCGAAAATATGTAACTACCAACAGTGGATATAGGGCTCTCTGTTCCTCTAGTCTGCTTCTACTTTTTTATCCTAGCTTCTATCAAGACTTTATTAAATACAGTTGCTAGGATCTGGACACACTATGGTACACACATTCAAATGTTTATCTTGAATATAAGTCTATAAAATATTTCTGAGTCATATTAAGAGGTCTAGTTATCAATCCAAAATACTGTCAAATCCTATTTGAAAACAGTTATACCCATTTACCCTCTCATTAGCTGTGAACCAGAGATCCTATTTACCCAATCAAGTATGGTTGGGGAGAGTTCAAGAAGTCCATGGACATTTTTCATTATAATTTAATTATATCTTATCACAAACATTTTAAAGGCCTGTAGTTTGGAAAAAAAGTGAGCAGGCATGGAAAAGTGTTGTTTCACTTTTAGATTCTTTCCTTCTCTCTTCCTGCTCTGCTCCACCTTCTTTTTCTTCCTGCACACCACCGTTCCTCCTCCTCCTCCTTTTCAATAATTGGGTATAAAGAAATATTAGGGTTCATTTTAAATCTTTTCTTGTGGACTCCCTAATTTCATATTTTCAATGCTATCCTGTGCAATTTTTAAGTTAGCATTTCGTTCTGTGTGAATCTTCCTGAGAATACAGAGAGGGGAGAGTTGAAATTGCAGTCTGGATGACACAGAGACAATGATTTTTGTTGGTGGCTAAGATCCATTCTGTAGTTTTGTTCAGGTTCACATCACCATACATCTGTTAAAAAAATACTCTCTCTTTTAATAGTTGTCTGTTTTCCCTATTTTCTTCTGTCTTTTGAATTTATCAAGGGGTCACTAGGATGGAAAAGATGGAAGTGGGGTGGGGGTGATAGATGGGAAAAAGAGGAGCTGATACCAAGGGATCAAATAGAATGCAAATGTTTAAAATATAATGATGGCAACATATGTACAAATATGCTTGATAAAATTGATGCATGGCTTGTTATAAGAGCTGTAAGGGCCCCCAATCAAATGATCTTTAAAAAGGCATCGAAGGCACAATATCAGAGGCACTCAGGGCATGCGGCAGAACAGGCAGGGGAGCAGACTGATGAACCCCCTGGGGAATACAAAAAAATAGACTTGGGAGACGGAGTGAGGCACCCCATCAGACTCCACTGGAAAACACTCATAAAAGGCAACAGACCTTGAACTCTCTAGAGGCTTTTCCATTTTTGTCAGTGGCTTTCTTTATGTTATTTGGTGTTCATTTTTTGCTGTTGTTGTTATTATTGTTTTGTTGGTTTTGACTTTGTTGTTTTATTTGGCTTTGCCTGGTTTTTGCACTTATTAATGTATCTGCATGTCTATCTAGATAAGACAGGCAGGATAAATAATTTGGAGATGAAAAGAACAGGACCAATAGTTATTGGGGGGGGGGCTTTGGGTTTGGGAGAAGGGGCGGTGAGAGAAAGGAAGGGGAGGGGGTACCAACCCAGGGACAAGGGAACAACAAGTGAGCTAAAATCAATGCAAGGAAGGTCGTAGGATGCCTAGTGGGGCTTAATCAAGGGCAATATAGTAGCAAGGAAATTAATAAACCCAAAGGAAGGCCAAACATGATGGTGGGACAAGAGGGAGTAAAAAGGAAATAGAAGAAAGAACCAGGAGGCAAAGACATTTATAGAGGCCTAAAGACAGGCATATATATATATATATATATCTGTATATCATTATATATATATATATCTGTATATCATTATATATATATATCTGTATATCATTATATATATATATCTGTATATATCTGTATATCATTATATATATATATATCTGTATATCATTATATATATATATCTGTATATCATTATATATATATATAAATCTGTATATCATTATATATATATAATGAGAGGGGAAGAGAACTTTGTACTCATATATATATGTTAAGAATTAAGGTTGCAGATGGACATTGGGCCTCAACTAAAGTACTCTCTTAACACAAGAACACTTTGTTCTATCAAGCGGCATTCTGTGATGCTGACCTTTCTGACATGATCGCTGAAGACAAAAATGGGTAATAAGTAAATGTGGTGAAGAACGCTGATGGTGCCCAGTGATCAAAAGATATAGTGTCTGGGATCTTAAATGCTTGAAGATAAACAAATGGCCATCTAGCTGAAAAGCAACAAAGCCCACATGGAAGAAGTACACTGGCCTGTGTGATCATGAGGTGTCAATGAGATCAGGTATCAGGCATCTAAGACCCAAAATAAAACTATACCATGGTGAATGTGGGAGGGGTGGCATGGACTGGAGACCCAATGCCCATCTGTAGACAATTGGTCATCCCCTCACAGAGGGCTCACAAGGAAGAGATGAGCCAGTCAGGGTGCAGTATAGCACTGGTGAAACACAATTTTCCTCTAGTTCTTTGGTGCTTCCTTCACCCCACTATCATGAACTCAATTCTACCTTACAAACCGGATTAGACAAGAATATGCACACTGCTACAGATAAGAGTCTGCAACACAGGGAATCCGTGATAGATAAGCCCCCCAGGGCCAACAAGGAGAGTAGAGATACCAGGAATATTAAAAGAGGGTGGGAAGAGAAAGGAGAAAGGGGGAACTGATTACAAGGATCAACTAGAACCCCCTACCAAGGGGACGAATAATGGAAAAGTGGGTGAGAGGCTATGGAGGACGATGTAAATATGGAAAAATAATCTATAACTTCTTAAGGGTTTGTGAAGGAGGGTGGAGAGAAGGAGGGGGGAAGGGGGATTGGACATGAGGGGTTCAAGTGGGAAGAGAATGCTTTGAAAATGATGATGGCGGTATATGTGCAAATGTGCTTGACCCACTGGAGAAATCTATGGATTGTGATAAGAGATGTAAGAGTCCCCAATAAAAGTATTTTAAAAAACACCCAGTAAAGTATTATTTTTTAAAAGAAATCATAAAATGTCTTAATTATAAATGAAACACTAGGAGAAAATATATTTCTTCAGGTCATTCTGTGGATAATTGGTGTCAATGGCAATCAGGCTCCTTCACTGTGTCCAAGAAAGACTGATAGCCAAGGAAAAAGACTACCACTTAATGCGCCTGCCCCTGATTTTTATAAGCAAGTTTTTTTAAAGGATTAGTCCAGGACAACAGGTCTGTTTTATTTATTCATATCCATAGAGTACTTTTAAAGAATTTTAAGACATAATCTGTGTTTTCCAATATCAACTATAGGTTAATCATGCTAAACATACTGGGTGATTTTCTTCAGACTTGTGACAAGAGTGAATAACATGCACTGTGTTATTTTTGTTCATGACTCACCAATACAATCTTGCCCTTGGGCTGGCTCATGTAAGACAAAGATACCCAAATATATAAATGTTTACTCATACTCAGAGATATTCGGGCTAAAATTTGTGAAGTCAGTAGTTCAAAACCACCAGCCATTCCATGGGAGAAAGATGAGACTTTCCATTCCCGTAAATATTTACAGTCTCAGAAGCCCACAGGGGCAGTTCCACCCTGTCATATAGGATCCCCATGCATCACAGTCGACATGATGGCAGTGAGTTTGAGTTGCTCTTTTTAAAAATAATTTAAATAGTTTTGTAATAGTTTAAACATTTGAATCAATGCCGTGCTATCCATTATGTGAGAGGCATACGAAATGGTTCAATATTTATATATTATTAATTTTCTCTTTCTTAGGATACATAAAGGGGAAACATATTTGTTATTGAAAGATTATTCACTCACAATTTGAACTATCAGGTGTGTTTTATATTTTAAATATTCCCTTCATCTTGCCTTCATAATTTATTGGCAATTTTAAAGTGTTGGGATCTTACTATAAGTCAAGTACATTTAAATGCCATTTAGCTTCCTTTAAGATGGTTCTTAGCATTGAACTCCCCAAGTCTATTTAGGACTTCTCAAAACCATGTCATATGGTTTCTTTAACAGGATTAATACCAGTGTTCATATTTACAAAGCTCCAGCCATTCAGGACTCCCACTCAGGCACCACATACCAACAGGCAACATTATTCCAAAGCCTCGCTATTCCTAGGAACCATCAGTGAGTCAGATTCATAACACTACAGCGGGCTGATTAGGGCTCCATTAGGTCTCTGGCATCCATCCATTCAATCTCAAACTTTTTGTTTCATCAGTGATTTCTTTCAGTCTCACTCAAATCAGATCTCTCATATGGGCCCCCCGTCTTCATCTTTAAAGTTCCCAGAAGGGATTCAGGCAGTGATCATCTCCATAGCGATATCCTCAACCCTGGTCACTGAGTCAGCATCGACTTGGTGGCAGTAAGTCTGAGGTGCCATTAATCAACAAATGTCTAGTCAGCTAAATGTCCACTTTCCTAAACCCTTCTGTCTTAGTGCATCTCATCACTAGATGGATTTCTCATTCTTCTATCATTCACCAATAAATATATAGAGATATACAGTCACATAATTTAATACATTTTTAATTTGTCATGAATCATTTCCTTGTGGAATTTTTGTTCATGTGGTCATGGTTCATTATTTCTGTGGTCTCAAGTGAAGCATATTCTTTGAAATTTTGCCACAGAAAATAAAACTTCTGGGGATGCTGGAGCAAAAGGGATTTGCTTTGCCAGCCTAGTATATTTAGAGTATTTCTTTTTTTAAAAAAAAAAGTATATTTTTGAGATTTTGGTGAAATTGCACACAGCAAGTTAGGTTCCCATTTGACAATATCTACACAAATTTTCATGACACTAGTTATAGTTATGAGACTGCATCAGCCCCATCATCACTTGTGCTCTTTGATCCATTTCAGGTACTCTAGTTTCCCTGTCTCCTTATTTTTTCTTTTGCTAACTTGGACCTTTGCCTTTCATCCCGGTTGGTTTTTAAGTAGATCATTAGTCTCATAGAAAACAGTCTTCATTTTGTGTGAACTTTACCATTTTTCAAAGGGAAGTTTAAGGAATAGAGTTAGTTGGGGCTTATTCTTAGGAAGTTTTCTACTCTCTACGGCTCCAGTTCATGTCCTTCCTTCTTTCTTCTTCTTTCTCTCTCTGTATTTCTTTCTGTTTTAAAATTTGAGTTTTTCTCCATATTTTTCTTCTATTCTGCTCAGAATCATCTATTTTTAGCACAGTCAGAATAATCAGTGGTCATAGCTGGCCAGAACCTATTTTTCTGGTTTCAAACTACATGACAGTGTGGCTCATGTAGACTTGTTTCTTTTCTGAGATTTTACTTACCTTCCTAGTAGTCTTCTCCTGATCAGTAGAGACCAGTGGTAATGACCTACATGGTTACTAACATTCTTTTGAAACTGCAGATTCTACTTGCATAGCATGCAGAGTATCATTTTAGCAAAATATATTATATATAGGGTAATATCTATACAAGGAAGTCGAGTTCATACAATTTTCATGCAAGTATACACTAAAGCCAGTGATGAAGAAATTAAAAAACTCTACCAATTTCTTCCATCAATTTCAATCTGAAATTGATTAAATATACCATGAAGACATTGATAATTGCTTGTGATTGAACTGTGAAAGCTGGCGACAGGAAGTGACGGCAGCTGGAAAATGTGGCCTCAGTGATAGCAATGAAAGTGGGGATCACATGATAAAATTATCAAGACCAATGACTTCTTCACTGAAAATACACTTTTTTCAACAACATAAATGGTGACTATACATGTGGACCTTGCCAGATGGTACAGACATGAATAAATTCACTAGCCCTGTGGGAAGAGATTGCAGAGAAGTGCAATAGCATCACCCACAACAAGGCCAAAGAGCGACTGGGTTCATGTTGAAATGGAAGAAAGTTGAAACAAGTCCAGGAAAACCAAACTATGACCTTAAATATACACCCTCCCCACCTTAAAATTTGGAATAAACCACATGAATATATTTGATGCATTGAACACTAATGTGTTAGTTCAGGTAGACTAGAGAAACAAATCCATAGACCCTCATATGTGTATAAGGGAGAGTTTTATATAAAAGGTAATTGTACATTAAGAAAACATCCCAGCCCAGTCCAGTCCAAGCCCATAAGTCCTATATTAGCTCAAATGTCCTATCCCAATCTATAACGTCCTCTTCAGACTCACAAAACATATGCAGTGATGCTGAATGCAAGATGATCACAAGCCAGTGGGTAGAAAGTCTTTGGATCCAGTGGTGTTTTAAGCATCTCCGCTCTGGCAGGAGTCTCCACGTGGCTTCTCCAGTTCCCAGGACAGCGTCAGGGTTTGTCCATGTGGATTCTCTTCAGGGATGTCTTGCAGGGAGTCAGCCTTATCAGTAGAGAGTCTCCAAGGGAGTGAGTAGAGAGAGAATGGTCTTCCACCTCCAAGGAGGAAAATCAGTATTTCCCAGAATTCTCAGGAGAAGGTCATGAACACACAGAGGCATCATTGATTGTGATATACTTGACAGACTAGACTCCATCCCTTCATTCTTAATCCTCTCAAGTCCCCAATTGACACCAGATTATGTAACTACCACAGCTAATAACAAAAGGCTTTAGGAGTTGTGGAATGACATCGAGAACATCATGCATGAAGAAAGCAGACATTAGAAAAGACAGAGAAGAAGGAAGAGAACCAAATGAATGTCAGAAGAAACTGAGACTTGCTGTAAAACATGGAGAGGGTAAGATAAACTTAACACATAATGAAGTAAAAGAGATTAACAGAAAATTTCAAAAGATAACTCGAGATGACAAAATAAAATATTATATCGAAATGTCCAAAGTCTCAAAGTTAGGAAGCCAAAAAGGAAGAACATGGTCAGCAGATCTCAAGCTTAGAGAGTTAAAGAAAGCCATTTAAGAACTGAGTCAAAATATTGGAGAATCGTACAGGCAAAACATTGAGTGAGGCAGAAAACATCAAAAGAAAATAGAAGCGTTGAGTCTAATTATCTGTCTACTTAGAGCTCTAGATTAAAATCTCTGCATCATTTCTTTAGTTATCCAATTACCTTTAAAACTATTGTAAAAGTGTAAGCCAGCCTATGACAATTTTTGTTTATGTTAGTTCATTACACTTAATGATAGTTTTGGTTCTACATCACAATGAATGATTTGTTACCTTTATTTATCCTTTTTAAACAAATTTTGTTGTCATTGTTGCAGTTTCCTTTTGCACTGTATGGCTTTGACGTCTATAATTTAAGTCAGATCTGAAAGGGGTCCAGAATAAAATATATTTTTGATATTTTGTAAATGGAGATGGGAGGGATGCATGAAGTTGGGCATACATAGAGTCATCAAAAAGAAATGGTCAACATTCCACCATTTCAAGAGGTGAAATGTGATCAAGAAGCAATGGCACTGAATGAAGAAGTCCACAGTGCACTAAAGACATCACTGAAAAATAAAGATTAAAAATTGGCAAAATGCCAATTGAAATGTTTCAACAAACTGATACGATCCTGCAGGCACTCCCTAGTCTCGGCCAGAAAAATTGGGAGTTACCTGCCCAAGTGACAGGAAGAGATCCATATTTGTGCCTATTCCAAAGAAAAATGACCAAGAGTACATGGAAATTATTCAACAATATCATTAGTAATACATGGAAGTAAAATTTGTCGAAGATGATACAAAAATGGTAGCATCCACAAGGGAACTGCCAGAATTTCAAGTGAGAGATATCATGACTAGCCTTAGATTGATATTGGCTAAAAGCAGATAATGCCAGAAAGATATTTGCTTATGTCTTGTTGACTATACAAAGGCATTGAACTATGTGAATCAGAACAAACTAGACAGACATAACATTGAGAAGTATGGAAATTCTAGAACACGTAATTGTACTCATGCACAATCTGTACATGAATGAAGAGGCAGAACAAGGGGATTCTGGGTGCTTTGAAATGAGTAAAAGTGCGTGTCAGAATTGTATCCTTACCCCATACTTATTAAAGCTGTGTGCTGAAGCAATTGAAGTAAGAAATACCATGGCTTGGATCAGACACACCTTAGTCCTCGAAGTGAGATCTTTGTTTTTAAGACATTAATGAGGTCTTTTGCAGCAGATCCACCCAAATGCAGTACACGGATTACTTGACTGCTGAATCCATAGACTGTGTACAAACAAGTAAAAAAAAAACCTTAACAACGTCAACATTTCCTCCATTTATCACATGTTGATCTGAGGGAAAATGGTGAGGATTTTGGTTTCTTTATGTTGAATTATTGCAAGCCATACAGAAGCCTGTAGTCTTCGATTTAAGTATCTCCAGTCTTCTTTGTTACTTGCACATCACAGGTGCGTTGTCTCACTGTTCTCTACTTTACTTCTTTGGGCTCTAAAATCCATTGCAATGGATACAAGAAGGTCCCAGGCAAAATCCATGCTTAAATTTATTAAGGAAGTTAACAAGTTGTAATACCAGTGAGATATGCTCAGGACACATTACAAAGTTTCAGGTCTGCTAATAAATACCTCAACGTGAAGACCATCAGCTCAGGCTCTGTGAGTCAGCAAACCCAGGTCTGAATTAATTTCCCAGAGACACCCTACGCCAGTAAGCCTCTGCTGAAATACACTCATTTTTACTCCGGTGGAACGTCTCCAATTAAGTGACCATAGGCACCCACTCCAAAAGCAAACCTTCTGCACAAAAGCAGTTATCTTAACTTGTTCATGGATTGAGACGTTCTTCACTCTCTTCATGCTCCATTTTCTGGTTCTGCTGCTGCTTTCCTGATGGTATCGCTATTATCTGGATCTAAGACAGGCATCTTGGGTCCAAAGCATGCACTCGACTCCTGGCCGTTGCTGGTAATGAAATCTCTCCTTATGCTTCTCAGTGTTCTTTTTATTCAAGGCAGGATGCAACTCTGGCGAATCTTGTTTGCAATTGCTCATAAGTGAGTCCTATAAGTGTCTTCCCCACCTTCTTCCCAGATCCATGCAGGGAAAGGGCATTTGGTGGGAGTTAGAGGCTTTGGCTAGCAAAGCCACTTTAAATATATTTATATTAAATCAATAATTCATGAGATAGTTAAATATTTTTCAGATTGTTAGTGAGCCTTCCTCAAGTTGTGATGCCAACTTCTTCTTCATATCTTCCAGCTCTTCAGCTTACTTGTTTAGCACACAGATTGAATAAATGTAGTAAAAGTATACAATGCTGAGACACACACTGTTCTTGATTTTACCCCATGGAGTATCCCCTTGCTTTGTTTAAATGACTGCCTCTTGGTCTATATACGTATCTAGCATAAGCAGAATGAAGTATTCTAGAATTCCCATTCTTTGCAATTCTATCCATAATTCTATGACTCACATAGACATAACAACAACAATGGTCTCAAGTGTACTTTCTTTCCTGCCCCTTGTCACCACCAGTGAGCGTTGCTATAGAAATCGTTTTCTTACAAAAATGGTATCATACAACCTTGTCCTTACTGCTTCCTTATGTCACCTGACATAATGCCTCCAAGATTGAACCATCTTGTTTCCTGGAATCGTCATTGTTCTTTGTGATTATCTAGAATTCCACTTTATGTATCACAATTTGCTTATTTATTCATCAGTTGATGGGCACTTTATTTCTGTCCATTAGTTATTCAGAATGAATCAACAATTGACAAAGGACAGTTTTACTCTGTCCTGTCATGCCTCCATGTGTCAGAATTGACTCCATACATTAGATTTGTTGTTTGGTGTTGCCTGGTTGAGATATTAGGGTTGTGCTGGCTTCATGGAAAGAGTTTGAGAGTGTTCCTTCATTTTCTATGTTTTTGAAGAAATTGAATAAGATTTATCAAGCCTTTTTGAATGTTTGGTGTAACTCTCTATGTATCCATCTCATCTTGGATATTTTTGTTGTTGGCGGTGGTTTTATGTCATCTTCAATCTCTTCTGTTGTAATAGATATTGTTTAAAGTTCTACCTTTATTTAGCTTAATCTGAATAAGTAATGTATTCCTATGACGTTTTATAGTTTTGTTGAAATAACAGTTTTCATTTTAATCATTTATAATCTTTTATACCTCTGTTGAATCTGTTGTGAATTTCGCTTCATAATTTGGTTGTGTTGTGTGTGTGTGTGTGTATTCTTTCCCACTGTCATTAAAGTCAGTGGTTTATATACTTTGTTGAGCCTTCCAAAGAAGATGTTTATGGCTCTGCTATTCTTTTTCTTTTTATGATTTCTTCTTTGGTTTTTATTATTCCCTTTCTTCTGGTAGTCTTTGGCTTCTTTTGCTTGCCCTTATTTGTTTACATTGTTTGTTTAAATTAATGAATTTAGCTCTTCTCTTCTCTCATATGCATTTATTACTATGAATTCCCTCTGAGTACTGCTTTTGCTGTGTCCCAAAGATTTCTATATATAATTTCACCTTTTAATATTTTATGACACCATAGATTTTAAGTACTGTGTTATTTCAATTCCATGTACTCCCCCTCCCCCCACACCTTATTTTTTCCTGTATTTTTGTTTGTGTGTTTTAATTTCTTCAGACCATATGGTCAAAGAAGATGATTTATATGATTTCGTGTTTTTTAACTAGGTGAAACTTGTTTCGTGCCGTAGCCTGTAGTCTTTTCTGTAAAATGGCCCCGAGCTGGAGAAGAATGTGCGGTGTTCATGTACTTGGTAGTGTGTTCTATATATGTCCATTAGGTCCATTTGCCTTAAGGTTTCAAGTTTTCAATGTCTACCTTTAGTGAGCTTCTTTTTATATGGTTTGTGAATAATCTAAAGCAATCTGGGTTAAAGGCCTTCATATGACTGCAGCTGTGTCTACTTCTCTTTTCATATTAGAATTTCTTTCGTGCATTTAGGTACAGCATTGCTCTTGTATTTACCGTTATGTCTCCTTGCTGGATTAACCCTTTTATTATTATGTAATGACCTTCCTTGTGTCTGATAAAAGATTTTTGTTTGACTTTTATATCATGTAATATTAGTACACAACTACTGTTGTGTGTTTCTTTGCAAGTTGCATGGGGTCTTTTTCTTCATCCTTTTTATTTCAGTCTGATTATGTCCACATGTCTAAATTGTATTATTGTAGACTGCAAAAGATGGATCATGCTTGGTTGGGTGCTTTGTTTCATTTTTTTCTTGTTATCCATTCTGCTGTTTTCTGCCTTGAGCATGAGGCATTTAGAGGATTTATATTTAAATTTTAATGCAAATGAAGTATCTACTCCACTCATTTTGCATTTGTTTTTTGAGTGATCTTCATCTCTTTTTTTAATTTTGATTTTTTTGTTGTTGTTGTTTTCTTTTGTTTGCATTCGGCTGCTTTTATATTGAGGAGCCTTCTTGCTCATCAGTTGATCCAGCAACCACTTTACTGGATGACGGATTCTGGTTGAAATATGTTCTCAATCAGAACTTTGTATATGTTGCTACTCTGGCTTTGGCGTAAAGAATTTTTAAAGGGAAAATCCACACTGATTCTAATGAAAAATCGTTGCTGTGTTATATAGCATTTTTCTTTATCTGCTTTCAGAATTCTCTCCTTGGATTTAATTTTCAAGAAACTTTTTGGATAGAACATGAAGTAGATCTTTCTTGCACTTCTTGTTGGCATTGCTGTGGTTTCCTGTAGATCTGGGCGTGGTTTTCTGCTGAAGCCTGGGACATTATCTCATAGAATACTTTTCTATGTCTCTATTTCCACTGGGGCACGCTGGAATTGCAATCCTTCTGGTGTTGAATTTCTTCATTAAATAACATATACTTCCATTGGGGTTATTTTGTTTCTATTTTTTCCTCATATGTCATTAGTGCTCTCAAGCCAATTCTGACCCATAGCAACCCTGGAGGACAGAGTAAAACTGTCTGCTCAAGTTTCCAAGACATCAATCTGTATAGAGCAAATTAACATCTTTCTACCATGGAACCACTGGTGGGTACAACACCCCCCTCACCCACAACCTTACTGTTAGTTACCAATCACTTCAACCATTGTGCCACCAGAGTCTTAATAAATTGGGAGGTTTTTCCTTCTACTTCCTTTATTCAATCTTATTTGTTGATGTTCAAGTCTATTATTGAGTGTTTCTTTTGATTTTCCTAATCATTGCTTCATTCTTAAGTTTTGTGTTTTTTAATTGCTTTGTTTGTTTAGGTATTTTCAATTTCCAGTTTCTCATTTTGTTCCTTCATGTCCTTCCTGATCTCTCCTAGTTTGATTTTTAGTGTTTTTTGCTTTCCTTAAAAATATTTCCCTGGTATCGAGAGGGGGAACCTATTACAAGGAGCTACATATTACCTCCTCCCTAGGGAATGGACAACAGAAAATTGGGTGAAGGGAGACATCAGATAGTGTAAGATATGACAAAATAATAATTTATAAATTATCAACGGTTCATTAGGGAGGGAGGGGGAAAATGAGGCGCTGATGCCAGGGGCTTACATGGAGAGCAATTGTTTTGAGAATGATGATGGCAATGAATGTACAAATGTGCTTTACACAGCATTATGGAATGTGATACGAGTTGTATGTGCCCCTAATAAAATGATTTTTAAAATAAATTAAAAATTTACCTTTATAGTTAGAAATTTTATTATTCTTTTTATTAATTTGACCTCTATTAGAAATTTTTCTTTAAGTTTTCCTTTTCCTTTGTGCATCATCACTTTTTATTTTATTGCTCTTGGGGCATTTTGTTATATATATATAGCTATTTTTTGTGTGTGAATTTTTTCTGATTAGGTGCCAAGTGGTACAGTGACAAAGCACCCATCTACCAACTGGAAAGCTGGGCCTGCACTTCACATCCACTCCCAGCTGCAGCAAAGACTCACACACTCAGGAATTCCGCAGGGAAACTATACTCTTCACCTGAGAACCATTAAAAGTCACAGTCAATTATATAGGGGTAATGAGCTTACTATCATCTCTTGGGTCTGCTAGAGGACAATATTCTGCTAGTTTTAAACCCTGTGATGCTCATATATGTATAAGAAAAAGCTTTACAACAAAGGCGGGGGGGTGGGGAATCACATCACCGTGAATGAGGGCAGTGCATGACGGGGACCCAATGCCCATCTGTAGACAGCTGGACACCCCTTGCAGAGGGCTAGTGGGGAGGAGATGAGTCACTCAGGGTTCAGTGTAGCAACAATAAAACACAACCTTCCTCTAGTTCTTAAATGCTTCCTCTCCCTCCCCCTCCCCCCCCAATTATCATGATCCCAATTCTACCTTGCAAACCAGGTTAAACCAGAGGATGCACAGAGGTACAGTTGGGATCTGGAAACAAAGGGAATCTAGGACAGACGAACCCCTCAGGACCAACGGGGAGAGTGGCGATACCGGGAGGGAAGTGGGGGTAGAAAGGGGGAACCGATCTCAGGGATCTACATATAACCTCCTCTCTAGGGGATGGGCAACAGGAAAGTGGGTGAAGGGAGACCCCAGGCAGTATAAGATAACATAAAATAATAACTTATAAATTATTAAGGGTTCATGAGGGAAGAGGGAGTGGGGAGGGAGGGGGAGGGAAAAAAGGAAAATGAGCTGATTCCAGAAACCCAAGTGGAAGGCGAATTTTGAAAATGATGAGGGCAATGAATTTATAAGGGTGATTTACTCAATTGATGTATGTATGGATTGTGATAAGAGTTGTATGAGCCCCAATAAAATGATTTATAAAAAAAAGAAAGAGCTTTACATGAAAAAGTAATTGTATATTAATAATAAAGCCTGCTTCTAAAACTTCGTTAATTGCATCTTTGATTCTGTTTTCACGTCCAAATAAACCTTATACACTGAGCCTCGAGAAGGCTTTGGGAGTCAAAATCCTCCCAGGCTCCAGGCAGCAGCGTCCCAGCCCCCTCACAAATGCAGCCCGGGAAGGCAGGCGAGTTCCTGGGAAAGCAGGCACGTCAAGTCCCGCACACCAGCAAGAAACAGCGCAAAGACGGACACCAGCAAGAAACGGCACAAAGACGGACACCAGCAAGAAACGGCGCAAAGACGGACACCGTGAATTCAACCCAACAATTCTCCCGAGGGTGGTGAGGTAAAAGGAGCCCAGAGGGTCCCCCAATCCGTGAGACCAACATGGGAGAGCCCACTCCTGGGGCCGGCTTACCTCATAGCTCCGAATCACACAGCACCGCTTCTTTTCGACCTTTCCGGGGACAAGTGTGCCTCGGTCCTTGGCTCTACGCGAGAAACAGCTCACGCCGAGGCCTGGTTTGGGATCCCCGTGAGTTTTATGAGTGGTTAGGGAGGCGTGGTCGATGACGTGGGTCGACCCCATTGGCTGAATTGTTGAATTGAATTCACCTGGCCTAGGTGAGCCAATGCAGGTACATCCCCACCCAGGCATAGCTCCCCCTCCTGGCTGGAAACCTGAACTTCTGAGCATGCAGTGAGCCACTGCTTCATGAGCCGGTAGCTCGGACCGCTGAGCATGTGTAATAGGCCTGCCAGTCCCTATGCTAGCTCCCTAACAGGTTTTCCAGCCAAAGGTCTGCCTTCTGGAGCTGTTCTACAGAAAGCACTTAGTTCCTGACCCCTACACCTTCGGGGTAATGGATGCCCTCGCTTCCGTGCTTGCTTCTATGTCATTCTGGAATGGTCCTTGTTTCACAGGTCGGCGAGGTCAGGAATTCTGGGCTGGTTGGCTACCAAGCACAAAATAAATAGCCAACAGATTGAAATCTCAACCCCTATATTGGTTTATTATCGACCACAAAAACTTGTCTTCTGTAACTTCCCTCCTAAATTTCTGAACCCTTGAACTCCTTGACACATGTACTTGGAAAGCAAGGATTCCAAACTCTGATCACCATATCTGACTGCTCCCTTGTCCCTCTGCACTGTCAACCAGCAAAGTCGGGCCTCTCCATTTCTCAGAAGCTGCAGATTGTTACGTGACATCACCCTGTATTTAAATGTTAGTGATTATGCCATTTAAAAAACAAATGTGTGAGCCAACTGGGGGCAAACAAGACTCGTTTCAAACACCAGCTCTGTCTCCTCTAAGGGCCCGTGTACAACTGCGACAACACAACAGTGGGTCCTGCTGGGTCTCCATTAGCATCTGGGAGGAAGGTTATTTATTACAGGGAATCCTACCTTTGTCCCTTGGTGTTAATTGCAGACTCACTGGGTGACGGATTGTATCTGACACGCACCACGTTTGCCACAGCAAACACCAACACTTTGTCAAACTCCGTTTGGTATTGCTCCATCCCTCCATTATTCTCCCTAATGACAAAAATAATTAACACATTCATATAAAAGCACAGGATGAGGATAGCTTTAATTTATGCATCTAGTTCAGGGTCATCCCTCTTATCAATATATGATGATCTAATGAGGCTTAATTAAAAAGTAGCAGTGAAGCAATTTAGGAAACTGAGGGATTGTCACGAGTCCTGGTTGTGACAGCATGTTTTGTGCACCATGGAAGATAACAGATTTGTCTTCTGTGGTATCTCCTATCCATCATCCCCAAACTACCTGCTCTTAGGGGTAGAGAGAGCGAGCTTGTCTTTGAAAAAAGTACCTGGGTTTGGTAGCTGCTCACAGGATGGCAGGTGTAATGTATTATGAGAACTTAACAAGGCTCTGAGAAGACGGCTATTGGAAGGTCTGGCTGGAGGGCAAGGTCATGGCCCTGAAGGATTCAGGATCCAGAAGTCAAGTCAGAACTGGATGCCAGAGACTTTCTCAATCCAGCCCTCTTTGCCCCTCCCTTAAGGCCAATACATTTCTAAGGGTTATGGATTCTACTTCAGAATCTTTCTCAAACCCAGGGCCCTCTTCACCTTTGTTGTCTAGACCTGGTCACCTCTTGCCTTATAAATAAAAATATGGGTTTATTGTAAGTCTGGGTCTGTTAGGTTTCTCGGGTGGGAAATGTCTCGGTCCTTGGCTACACACTGGAAAGAAATTCACACCAAAGCCTGGTTGGTAATCCGAGTGGGTTTATATACATGAGAGAAGAAGGTTCCGGCGTTACACTAAACTGAACACGGGCACCCTCATGACACTGCACACTCAGCCCTGCTGAGTGGAAGGCAGAGAAGCAGCTGAAGGGAAGGGGCGGTGGTCTCCAGATTCCAGCCTTTTAAGGGCTCTCCTGGCTTGGGCTTAGCCCGCATTGGCTTCCAACCTCCTGTAGGGGGCCCCCTAAGCATGGAGAGGAACAACCCCTTGTCTTGCTACCTAACCGGTCTACATTCCTGCATGGCTACATTGAGATGGAACTAGCCCCTTTAGACAGCCTGAGGGGTTCACCAGGAGACACGGCCCCCAGTGTTCCCTGTGACCACCTTAAACCTTAAACTACTGTTGGAGTTTATATTACCTGTGTGGGTCTGTGGGCATGGGACATTTCCATGCCAGAGACCTGAAGTTACACAAATAGGCATCCAGAACAGAACTCATACAGGCTCTAATAAGATGCTCGGATGCTACTCGCTAGGATGAGAATTTAACGAAGTGTGTGAGCAGTTCAGATCTTGTAAGGGAGAACAGGTCAGTAAGGTATCCAGAGAAGAGAGCAAAGGTCAGGGGAAAGGGAGGGGGCCCACAGACATCTGTGCTCTGTGTTTGGCCACAAGACAAGAAACCGGGTCTCCTTGCAAAAGAAAGCAGAACAGCAAGTCCCTCAGAACTACGACATTTTTAAACATGACCTATACAACACTCGGCTCTGGGAGGCGCCTTGGAAAACCATAAAAGCCCTAAAAGAGGGGCAAGGAGGAAGCCCAAGTCTTTGATTTTCCCTGCTGTGCTTTCAGTGTTGAAATGTCTGTGCACGGAGCCTTTGAAATTTCAGAATCAGGGAGTGGATTCACAAGCCAAGCTCCTGCTTTATTCTTCAATGCATTTTGGCCCAGCTTCTCCTTGGTGAGACATGTAACAGAAATTCTGGACTTAGGAGCCACTTGGTCCTTGGACACTAGGAGATTTCAGTGGAATCTGAAACAGGGCTCTAACCACCAGCTGGACTGGCCTAGGAAGCCCAAGTATTCATTCTCCCAAACACCAACCTCCCGTTGCTCTTCATCTGCCTGCACCTTGTTCAGCTTTAGTTGTCCGTGGAAGCATTTGGCACCCATCTGATGCTTCGGAACCCAGAAAGGAGGAAAGGTAAAACTGGGATTCAAATGAAACAGACTTAAGCAGGACCATAGCCAAGATGTGCCCAGGGCTCCTCGCAGCATTTGTCACCTTCATTTCCCTCTTCGGACTCAGACGTGGCAAGGTTCAGAAACAAGCTTTACCAGAAAGAACAGCTGTGAACCCAGCCTGCTTCCAAGTGAGCAAAAGCCCTTTACACATGAGTTCCTGAGGTCAGCCCAGCTCTGTGCGTCCCCACCCCTCCCAGAGTCCCTGGCTCTCTGGCGAAGCATTAAAGCAAGTGGAAGCAGAGATTTGCTGAGAATAAAAAAATCGTTTTTCACAATAGCATGGCACGTTCTGGATGGCAATCACGGCTGCACAAACCATACCCGTCCTCCAGCCATAATGTTGGCGCCTCAGTGACCATGCACATACATTGTGTGGCGAGACTCAGAGCCTATTCCATTTGTGGTCAATTGTTTCCTACCTCTCCATACTTTGCACTTAGGAGACATGCTCTCTGGAGGTGGTTGAAGCTTGTCTTGTCACCAATAATCATCTCCTACGCCTTCCTTTACAGTCACTAATTTGATGTGTTCACTCAAAGAAATGCCAATAATGTGAATTTTCAGAGGAGAGCTCCTAGAGCTCCCCCAGACAACAAGGAGGCCGAGTGTCACCGTCATTATCCTGAGCTGGGAGGGGGCACTAGTGTTCCGGAAGCTGGGGATCCGTCACTGCCTGCCCACCGCACAGACAGAGCAGGTGCTGGTTATAATTGCTTCTAGACGTCCTGCCATGTTGAGTTGAAAGTCAAACCCGTAAACGCTGTTCGACTACAATAAAACTGGAGTACACAGACATTTCTGCATTATTGCTGGGTGAAAATATACTGAGTGGAGTTGGATGAGATGGCAGCAAGTGCCTAAGGAGGGGATGCTGTGGGAATACCAACAAGATGACTGTCAGTCGCCGTTTCCTCCTCTCGTTTGCTTTCCCCCCCATTTCTTTCAGGACCAAAAGACATGACAAATATGTAAGGAAACAAATTTGTTCATTTCCAGAGGAGTCTCCCACCCCACCCCACCCCAACCCACCCCCATCCACCTCTGGCCTCCTTTGAGCAAGCCAGTAGAACTTTTTTTTTTTAAACCTGGCTTCTACTATGGCAATTTCCGGAGTTGCTATGTGGCTGTGTTTAAAAGTCGCCTTTGGGATCCAGAGCACAATCCTTGTCACAAAGGCATTCTCCCAGTACCAAATAGCAATGCAACCTCCTTTCAGAAGGTTGTTCTTGTTTCTGTAGACCCAGAAAGTAGTTCAAGCTGTTGATCTTGACCGTGGTTGTCGAGTCAGCCTCTCATGGGCACCACATGGGAAGCGGAGCAAACTATGCCAGTCTGTGCTATCACCAGGGCTGGGAGGGGAAGCCAACCGTGGAGGGCCGTAGGTCGATGTGTGGATGGAGATAATCAGGTCTTTCGTCCTTATTCTATTTCAGTCTGGAAACATCACTGAAGCCTGCTCAGTGTCATAGCAACATACAAACTTTCACTGACAGTCTGGGGCACATTGGCTGCAAATCGAACCCGGGTCTTCCCGGTGAAAGACGATGAGAGATCTACCACTGAAGCACCGTGGCCCTCACCTCAAACCAGGGCAGTCATTTCCCACAGATCTACCAGAGTTCAAACCAGACCACAATGCGTGATGACTGAGATTGCCACCAGAATCTGATACTGATGCAGAAAAAAACCTAACTACCATTTTATTGACTCCCACTCATACCGGCCCAATAGGACAAAGAACTGCCCCTTTGGGGTTTTGAGACTTTAAATCCTTACAGTAGCGGTTCTCAACCTGTGGGTCGCGACCCCACTGGGGATCAAATAACCCTTTCACAGGGGTCAACCAATTCATAACAATAGCAAAATTACAGTTATGAAGTAGCAATGAAAATAATTTTATGGTTGCAGGTGACCACAACATGAACTGTATTAAAGGGTGGTGGGGGCATTATGAAGGTTGAGAACCACTGCCTTACAGAAATAGACAACCACATATTTCTCCCACGGACGGGCTAGTCAGTTCAAAACCCTGACCTTGCGATTAGCAGCTTAATGCACTGTCCACTACACCACCTGGGCTCCTAATGCTATAATAAGAGATATTATTGTTAGATCTCTCCTGGGAGAGATATACCTCAGGCCTTGGCTTCGCGCGAGAAAGAATTCAATTCGAAGCCTGGATTGTGATCCAAGTGGGTTTTTTGAGAGAAGTTGTTTCAGGTTTACACAGGCACCTCGGGGCTCCTCACGGGGCACAGCCTACCTAGAAGCTGCTGGAGAGAAAGTCACTCAGTGGGCTCCGGGATCCTGCCTTCTTTTCTTTTTTAAAAAATCGTTTTATTAGGGGCTCATACAACTCTTATCACAATCCATATATACATCAATTGTGTAAAGCACATTTGTACATTCATTGCCCTCATTATTCTCAAAACATTTGCTCTCCACTTAAGCCCCTGGCATCAAGTCCTCATTTTTCCCCTCCCTCCCCGCTCCCCCATCCCTCAAGAAACCTTGATAATTTGTGAGTGGTGATACTGAGAGGGTTGTGGGAGGGTGGATTGGAAAGAGGGAACTGATTACAAGTATCTACATGTGACCTCCTCTCTGGGGGACGGACAACAGAAAAGTGGGTGAAGGGAGACATCGGAGCGGTCAAGATCCTGCCTTTTCAATTCCTCCATAGGGAGGCATGGTTGACGGTCATGGTCAACCCCAATGGCTGGATTGAATTCACCTGGCCCAGATGGGCCAACCCAGGTGTAATGCCCACCTAGGTGTACCACCCCTTCCTGGCCGGAAGTTTGAACCTGAGCATATGTAATGGATGACCCAGTCCCTATGCTAAACCACCTAATAGTATTAGCAAGATGCCAAGCACCGTTCTAAGCTTTTTGTGTATAACAATTCAATTATTCCACTTAACAAGCCTATGTGTGGACTGTATTTGGCCTCCTTTTACAGATGAAAAATCAGTGGCACAGGATGATAAAGTCATGAGCCTAGGACCACACAGTGAGGAAGTGGGAAGGAGAGATTTGGACCCAGGCTGCAGAGCCCATGCCTTGGGTGCCTACAGCTGCCATGTAGGACACAGAAAAGCATGGAGCAGACTCAGCGTAAGACATTAGGGAGTGGGGAGGACTGTAGCATGAATGTATGTGCTATGACTTCATGAGAGTAGATGCTACTCAGATCCAGAAGAGAATACAAGCCTTTTGCAAAAATTATTTTTGCCAAGAGAGAGTGGAAAACTGCATCTTGTTCAAAATCCCCCCAACCTGCACATGTGCATAGCTATTTCAGAAGGTTCCAAACAATGTGTGCTGTACGGCAAACCAAACTGAGCTCAGGGGGAGCTGGTCTGTGGGTTATGTTAGCCAGAAAGTGAGCAGTTTGAACTCACCAGCCACCACTCCAAGGGAGAAAGAGGAGGCTTTCTGCTCCCATGGACTTACAGCCTTCGAAGAGTCAGGGAGCATTTCCATGCATCCTATGATTAGGATCTAGGAGGGTGAGGGTAGAGTTGGTTGAGACCTGTCTTCAGGGCATTTCCCAGAAGGGCTTCCTGCAGTGGCTCTGCCTTCAGGAATGTCTGATGACCTTGAGGGCAGCAAAGTCCTAAACACACTCGGGCAGTGGTTCTCAACCTTCCTAATACAGGTCCTCTTGTTGTGGTGATGCCCCCCTCCCCCAACCATTAAATGATTTTCTTGCTACTTCATCACTGTAATTTTGCTACAGTTATGAATTGGGTGAGCCCTGTGAAAGGGTCATATGACTCCCAAAGAGGTCGCAACCCACAGGTTGAGAACCACTGTACTAAGGGTTCCCCTCCCAGGCAGCCCTACCAGTGTCTGGTGTGCATAGTTCTGTGAGGTGAGAGAAATGGACTTAGTGTCTGCTTCTGGTGACAGTTGATGCGGGTGGGCTTTCTCCCTATGTCAAATCCCTCTCAAGCCATTTATCACCACAACGGAGGGAGCCATGCACAAAAAAGCAAGAAGAGGATGCAGCACAGCAGGACAGCAAGCAGAACAAAGATTGAATAAGCACAATTCACTTCAATCATGAATCGGGTGCCCTTGAGATGTGAGGAAGACCCCAGTCTAGTGACATTAGATCAGGTTTAGGGATTGAGTGAAGCGACCCCTCTTGGCTCCCCTCAGTCCCTATTTTTCTTTCCCATTGATCCTGACCCTTGCATCGTGATTGGTCCTTATTCCAGCATGATGGTTGGTTTCATAACCACGGCATATGGGAATGTCTTAGTCGATAGTTTATACGGGCACAGCCTCTGGAATGGGTAAGTGAGGAGGCGATTTGGGCTCGCTCATGCAGACCTCTAGTTGTCCTTGACATGACTGGTAGAATGGATCATGTGAAGTGATTTGAGATCGGCGTTGAGATCTGATATGTCACACAGAGTTCTAGCTGATCCTGGCAGTACCCTATTTTAAGGAAACAGAATGTTTGGCGTTTAAGTCATATTTGAGCTTAAATTTTGAGCAATAGGCTGTGGCTCACAGTGAGAGTCTATGTGGAGACACTACATCCATTTTGAGGGGCCACAGATTCAGCCGCCATTGAGTTCTTTCCTACTGCTGACTGGCAGTGGAAAGCTTGTCCCTCAGGCAGTGTGCTTGCGTCCACTCCCCGGGCCACACTCAACGATATACGGTAGTGTGCACATCCCAATGAAGGTCCTGCTCATGCTCTCACAGGCCCTCCTGAAACTCCATGAATTGATCTGTCTTCAGTCACAATTTTGTGACAAAGTTGTTTGTTTTCTATGTCTTATTTAAGTTTTCAGGAGCCGAGGTGGTAATGCTGGATAGTGTTGGACTATTAAGAGCAAGGTCGCTGGTTCAAAGCCACTAGTCATTCCACAGGAGAAAGATGAGGTTATTGCTTCCTGTAAAGGTAGCAACTTCAGGATCCCTACACAGAGTCACTATGAGTCAGAGTCAGCAGGACAGAATGGGTGTCATTTTATTTAAGTCACTGTGGCTGTGGGCCTTCCGACACCATTGTGGCCTCATGCGGATGCTCTCCTTCATCCAGAACAGCAGTTTGTGCCTTTTTCTTGTGTAAAACTTAGCAAAGGAGTTCCTAATAAAATATAGTTGGATTGGGAGTCTTTTCCCCCTAAAAACAAAGTAAATACAAAAATAGAAACGAGACTATGGTGCTAATAACCAGTTGGAGAGTTGAGAGAGCTGAACTCCCAATCCTGATAGAAACCCATTGTGACTGAGCACCTGCTCAAGGTCATCCACAGCCTATGAGGTTGAGCCTATGTGTTGGGGAGTAATTGTGTACATAAAGTTAACCATTTCTCTTTCTAAAGATTCTGTCTAAAGCTTACTTTAAATAATAAGTTTTCCCCTGGGCTAGGTAAAGTTCAGGGAGTTTAACCCCCTAGTATCCACCCCTCTCAGCATTCATCATGTTAGGCCAGAGGAGGCAAATCACACCCACTACCCAGGGAGCACTGCTTCCAAAAGCACATTGCCTGTGCCGGGGCAGAGGGGAGGTACCCGGACCAGAAATGCTGACAGAGTGGAACCAGAGAGCTCAGCCCCCAGCTTCCCGAGGGAGCAGCTGTGATGGTTCACTTCTGGATGAATATGTTTAAGCAAAGGCCAAGGGCATGACGTGGGCAACACGAAAAGCAGATGTGCAGAGGTTGTTCACTGCATTCCAGAAGTTCACACCCTCTCCTGAGGCTCCTTGGCTCAATGGCAGGAAGTCATTGGTGGCTTCCACCTTCAATCCCAAAAGGTCACTGCCGTCCAGTGGATTCCAACCACAGTGACCCTATATGGAGTTTTCAAGACTGTAAATTTTCATGGGAGCCAGCAGTCTCATTGTCCCCTGTGGGACAGGGAGCTAGCAGCCCGTTTTGCCACCAGGGCTCCTTCCTCTCTAATTCTGGATCCAGTCCCTCCGAATATCCTGCCCTGCCCTTGTCTAGGCTTCTTAAATGCGTTCCACGCTGCTTATGTTAGTCTGGGTGCATTCAAGAAACAAATCCACAGAAACACGTATGTATAAGAGAGTTGTATGTAAAGGGTGAGTGCACATCAAGAAAACATGCTCACATGTGCTTATGCACCCGCTTTGTCTTCAGCGATCATGTTGGTGTAGGCTGGTGTGCTTTTTCCATGTGGACTTTGTTGTTTCTTAGCTACATGGCCCCCTGTTTATCTTCCAGCCTTTAAGACCCCAGACGCTATATGCTTTGATAGCCGGGCACCATGGTGCTTAACTACTACACCACCAGGGTTCATTAGCATGTGACTTATCTCCTGTCATTCACACTAGATGCTCAAAATAGCAGGAGACCAGGTTTCTCCTTTGTGGCCACACCAGGTACTGACAGAACCAAGAACAGAGACACAGTTCTATGTCTTGACTATCATTTGCATATTATATGCCAGGAATTCCTAGGAAGTGTCTTGGAATTGTTCTACTCTGGTTCAAATTACATACACCTTCCCAGTTTCCATACTGACTCTGCCAAACCCCTAGTAACTGATTTGCACCTCCTATCAACTTGGAGAAAACACCCTAGGCCAGATATAGAAGTGGACATACTTTGTACCCAGAAAACCTGTTCAGTGTTTTGAGGGCGGCTCAGCAAACAAAATGGGCACAGTGATTAAGCATTCAGCTGCTAACACAACGCTCAACTCTGTAGTGGTTCTGTAAGAGAAGGATATGGTTGTTGACCCCCCAAAAGAGTTACAAACTTGAAAACCCTACGAGTATTTGTATAGGGTCGCTATGTGTTCCAATTGAGATGATTGTCATAGGTTGGGTATGGTTCAACCCGTCTTACTGAGGAGACTCCTTCTTTACACGCGATCAGTTACTTTAGAGGAAAAAGACATGCCTGTCCCAGAACAATCCAAGGACTGGTAAAGGCAACACCCACAAAGACACTCCCTCTGCCTGCCTAACTCTAAAATGCTGCCCATAAAACACTCTGCCTGGTAATATCTGGGCAGCACACTGGGGAGGTGCAGCAAATGTGTGTTGAATGTATGAGGCCATTTCATAGTTTGGTTGCACGATCAGGGTGTCTGTCATAAAGCCCATCTCTTTGACTCCACCTCTCAGCAGAGATGAACACAAGCTTCCCGTTTTTTTCTCGGCAATGTCCTTGTCAAATAAAAGTTCCTTGTAGATCAGTAACTTGCCACAGAGCAAAAGATATGGGAAGAGGCTCATCTTTCTCCTGGCTATGAAATAGAATGGCAAGCCCCTCCCTTCAACACACACACACACGCACGCACGCACACACACACACACGCGCGCACACACACACCCCTGCCTTACAACTACATTCGGTTGATTAGCAAACAAAGCTCTACAACCCAACTATGTGTTTTTCTTCTCCAGAGGAATGACAGACTTATATACCCTGCATTGTCTTTTTTTAATGGAATTGCCCCAGTTCTCCTCACCTTTCCTTAGATAGTGCAGTGAACTATTAGATGACTGCAGGTATTGAAAACTAGTATTGATTTCCAGTTTGTGTCACCTTTGGCTTTGAGCACCCTCCACTTCTCTAGTAAGCTTTCCATTGCTTTGGGGATATTTTCTCTCTCTGAATTTATTATGTGAGGGGGTAGTGTAATAATCAATGTGCCTATGGAGGACTATCCTTCATGACCTAAACTCATTAAGGGGCAGTGCCTGATGGAGCATCAGGTTGGAGGAAGGCCTATTAACAACCTGCATTATACAGATGACACAATTTTGCTGAAAATGAGAAGGACTTGATTCACTTGCTGATGAAGATGAAGGATTAAAGCCTTCAGTTTGGATTATGACTCAATGTAAAGAAAGCCCAGACCCTCACAACTGGACCTATTGATAACATCATGATAAATGGAGGAAAGATCGAAATTGTCAAGGATTTTGTCTTGCTGGAATCCACAATCAATTCTCATGGAAGCAGCAGAGAAGAGAACAAATGACACATTTCACTAGTCAAATCTGCTACACGAGACCTCTTTAAAGTGTTGAAAAGCAAGAGATTACTTTGAGGACTGGGGCGGGTTGACCCAGGCCATGGTATTTTCAACTGTCTCATATTCATGTGAAAGTTGAACACTGAATAAGGAAGAACAAAGAAGAATAGATATATTTGATTAGTAGTGATGTAAAAGAGTAATGAATGTACCATGGACTGCCAAAAGAACAAACCCATCTAACTTGGATGAAGTACAGCCAGAATGTTCCTCAGGGCAAGGATAATGAGACTTCGCCTTAACTTTGACATGTTGTCCGGAGAGATCAGTCCCTGGAGCAGGACATCGTGTTCTGGAAAGTAGAGGGGCAATGAAAAAGAGGAAGGCCCTCAACAAATGGGATTGACACAGTGGCTGCAACAATGGGCTCAAACTTAAGAACAACTGTGAGAATGGTACAGGACCGGGCAGTGTATGATTATGTTGTGTGTATGGTCACAATGAATCCAAACCCTCCCTATGACACTGAACAACAACAACAACAACCTGACTGAATCCTCTAGGAGGACTCTTGAATGTGAGAAAAATGGAACGAAGCCAGAGGAAGGATTGGAGGATGTCTTAAGTTCCTGTCTTAATCTCCTTAACCAAAAATTATCCAACAAGTCAGTAGCCTTAAAACACTTTTCCCCCTGCTTTGGAGCATACAGGTTCAAATTTGGGGTGCGACTCTAGGTCAGGGTCTTCTTTGTGGATACCAGAAAGTTCCTTGGCATTCCTTGCTATCCTTCTCCCCGTACTGTGTGTTACTGGGTCTATCCTGGCCTTTAACTCAGAAGTGTTTAGGTTTAGGCTCAAGCCTATTCTCATATGGCCTCATTTTTTTTAACATTTTATTAGGGACTCATACAACTCTTATCACAATCCATACATATACATACATCAATTGTATAAAGCACATCTGTACATTCTTTGTCCTAATCATTTTCTTTTTTTACATTTTATTAGGGGCTCATACAACTCTTATCACAATCCATACATATACATACATCAATTATATAAAGCACATCCGCACATTCCCTGCCCCAATCATTCTCAAAGCATTTGCTCTCCACTTATGCACTTTGCATCAGGTCCTCTTTTTTTTTTCCTCTCCCTCCCCGCTCCACCCTCCCTCATGTACCCTTGGTAATTTATACATTGTTATTTTGTCATATCTTGCCCTATCCCGAGTCTCCCTTCCCCCCCTTCTCTGCTGTCCATCTCCCAGGGAGGAGGTCACATGTGGATCCTCATAATCAATTCCCCCTTTCCAACCCACTCACCCTCCACTCTCCCAGCATCGCCCCTCACACCTTTGGTCCTGAAGGTATCATCCACCCTGGATTCCCTGTGCCTCCAGCCCCCATATGCACCAGTGTACAACCTCTGCCCTATCCAGCCCTGCAAGGTAGAATTTGGATCATGGTAGTTGGGGGGAGGAAGCATACAGGATCTGGGGGAAAGCTGTGTTCTTCATCGGTACTACCTCGCACCCTGACTGACCCATCTCCTCTTCTAAACCCCTCTATGAAGGGATCTCCAGTGGCCATAAGGCCTCATTTATATTACAAAAGAACTCCCTTCTTTTCAAACAGGATCATGTCCACCAAGGTTCAAATTTCTCACATATTTTGAGGGGGCTACAGATCAATCCATAATGGTTCTTTTGGGTAGCTGTAACAAATGGCTACCAATCGAGTGACTTAAACAGCAGGCATTTGTTCTCTCACTTTTCTGAAGGACAAAGGGTTAAAATTAAGGTGTGGGCAAGATTCATTGCTTCTGAGAGCTCTGAAGGAGAATCAAAGTAGCCTCTCTCTGCTTCTGGTCACTGCTGGTAATCCTTGATATTTCTTGGCTTATAGATGCACTGATCCAATCTCTGCCAGTGTCTTCACACGGGATCTCTGTGTGCCCACTCCTCTTCTTATAAGAACACACCAATCAGTGCATGTAGTATCCATCTGAAATCTAAACCCAGAAAGATGGAGCTCTTGATATACTTATCTAAGCACATCTGCCAAGACCTCCTCTCCAAGTAAGGCCATAGCCTCAGGTTCCATGTGAACATGAATGGGTGTGTGTGAATGTGATTTAATGTACTACAGAGGGCACGCTTTGGCCTCAGGAGGAGTGTTTCGCCATTACCTGCTTCACAGCCCTGAGATTGCCCAGGCATTTGCCACATTTTCTTGTCTTCCCAACATTTATCCACCATTATGCCTTTTTCCCTAAGTTAGTCAAGCGTCAGTTTCCGTCACTTGTGATCATGACCCTCCCTCCCGCCCAGGTCACCAATTTAAAGTGACACAGGCAGTTTCTTTAATGGGCACTATGTTATCCTGACTAGCAAGCATTGCTAAGGAGGGAGGATGAATCGGGGAGAACCCGCTTGCTTCATCTAGCTTCGGGGCAGTCCACAGAGGATTGATCCCTGAGCCACTAACGAATTTTGCAACTGTCACAGAACAATGCAAATAAGTAAGATCCACATCTGCTGAACACCATCATGAGGTCAAACTGTGTGTAAATAAATGCCTGTTTCAAAGAGTGAGTAAATCCTAAGGTAAGGAGTGACAGGGCTTTTTTGGCATAAACCCAGCAAGGCATTATGGGTCGGATATTAATGAACTCATGCTCCTGGGCCTCACAGAGCCCCAGCTCAACTGCTTCAGCTTGTTGACAAACTGAACTCAGGGTACCCGGAGAGAGCACTACCATTTTGATGAACAAGGTTGGTTGGGGATGATGCTTCCTAACTTGCATTTTAATATAAATTTGATGCTTCATCTGAGCAATGTGGAAAGAGCATTCAGATAAAAGAGAGGGACAAACATCAAGTGACCAGAGGATGAAACTTCTATCTAATCTGTGCCCACTGGAATTGCTTCTTGGGAAGGTATTTTTTGGGGGTGTGGGGTTGTTCCCCTACCCTGCTCCAAGCCTTCCTCCTCATGCCCACCCCCACCCCAGCATACATCCTACTGGGAGAATGTCTCTGAATAATGAAGTTTTAATAAATGAAGCTTTAATGAGCCTGATAGTCTGCCTAAGACCCCTTCAAACTGTAGTCTTTCATTTGTATTCTTCCATCCTTTTTGAAGAAATGAACCTGATGGCAGGTGGTATGTTTCCTCTCCAGGATGAGCTGATAGAGCCTCTCACTGCTGCAGTGGGAGGTGAAACATTAAAAGGCCCTCTGTGGCCATGAGACATGCCCACTCTCCAAGAGACACTGGGCAGGTTTTCTGAAGCTCCTCAGAATTGACTAGTGGCCCTGGTCCACCCATCTCAACCAACCCAGTCTTCATTTGCACTGCATGCCCTCTCTGAGCTCCAACTGCATGCTTCATTTGAGGATGACAAAGCCTCTATTGTCTGAGAAGATGCGCAGACATATGAACTAATCAATGGTCCCCCTGTCCCCGGGGAGTGTGAAATTCTCCCATCATGACCCACCAGCTTCCCTGGAAATTCCTGTCTTAACTCAGGCACTTAATATCAATGGTGTCTCTGCTTCCTTCCTTCTTGCACACCCCCCAGGCATTAACTGTCATCCTTCCTCTCCCTAAAATATACTTTGAATCTATTCACTTCATGCCATCCCTACTGCCCCAAGGTGTGTCTTGCATTGACTATGAAACTAGATTCTGTATCCATTTTCCAGGGCTGTCAAAACAAAGCATCGTAAATCAGGTGGCTTTTAAGAACAGTCCACCACCTGTCTATCAGTTCGTGGTGCAGTGGTAGCTAGAGTGCTGCTGTGAAATTGGAAGCTGTGCCACTGATATGACAAACCCCAGAAGGGTCAGCAATGATGGGCAGGCTTCAGTGGAACCTCGAGCCCTGTGGTGCTCAACCTTCCTTTAATACAATTCCTCATGTTGTGGTGACCCCCAACCATAAAATCATTTTTCTTGCTACTTCATAACTGTAATGTTGCTACTGCCATGAATCGGGTGACTCGTGTTAAAAGGTCGCTGGACCCCAAAAGGGGTCACAACCCACAGATTGAGAACCACTGCTCTAGCCTAAGGCAGACTAGGAAGAAAGACCTCGTGATCTACTTCCAAATATTAACAAAGGAAAGCCTTATGGGTCACAACAAAATATGGTCCTATAGAGTGCTGGAAGATGAGCCACTGACCTGCACACAACAGCTACAAAAATAGACTCAAACACACCAACAAAGGCCTGCTGAACTCCAAAGCCCTAACAAACCCACTGCCCTCAAGTCTATGCCAACTCATAGCGGCCCTATAGGACAGGGGCGAACTGTGTATTAGTCTGGGTATGCTAGAGGAAAATCGAGGGAGACTCATGTGTATGAGAGAGAGTTGGTGGTTTTTAAAAATCATTTCCCTATTATTTAATCATTATATTAGGGATTCATACAACTCTTATCACAATCCATCCATCCATCCATTATAAAGCACATTTATACATTCATTGCCCTCCTCATTGTCAAAACATTTGCTCTCCACATAAGCCCCTGGCACCTGCTCCTCATTTTTCTCCTCCCTCCCCACTCCCCCCTCCTTATGAACCCTTGATAATTTTATTGGGGGATCATACAACTATTATCACAGTCATTCCATCCATCCATCCATCCATCCATCCATCCATCCATCCATCCACCCATTGTGTGTCAAGTACATTTGTACATGTGTTGCCCTCATCCTTCTCAAAACATTTGCTTTCTACTTGAACCTTTCGTATCAGCTCCTCATTTCCCCACTTCCATCCTCCTCCCCCTTCCCTCATAAATCCTTGGTAATATATAAATTATTTTGTCATATCTTACACGTCAAACATCTCACTTCCCCCACTTTTCTGTTATCCGTCCCCCAGGGCAGAGATTTTATGTAGATCCTTGTAATCGATTCACCCTTTCTACCCCACCTTCCCTCCACCCTCCTGGTATTGCCACTCTCACCACTGGTCCTGAAGGGATCATCTGTCGTGGATTCCCTGTGTTTCCAGCTCCTGTCTGTACCAGAGTACATGTTCTGGTCTAATTCTACCTTATAAATCCAGAGAGAGAGTTTTATATCAAACAGTAATTGTACATTAAGCAAACGTCCCAGCCAGTGCACATCAAATCCATAAGTCTGATATTAGCCCATATGTCTGATACCAATCTATAAATTCCTTTTCAGACCCATAAAACATGTGCAGTGATGCTGAATGCAGGATAATCACAGGCCAATGGGTGGAAAGTCTTGTGGATCCAGTGGCATAGTAAGCATCTCAGTGCTGGCAGTGATCTCTCTGAGGCTTCTTTGGCTTCAGAGGTCTGGTCGCATCCATTTGGCTTGCCTTCTGCAATGTCTCCCAAGGAGTAGCAGAGAGAGAGAGAGAGAGAGAGAGGTGTCTTCCACCTCCAAGGAGGAAGTACCAGATTTCTCAGAGTTCTCAGAAGGAGGCTATGCCCACATAAAAATCTCACTGACTATCTCCAGATTGGCAGCCTAAACTCCACGCCTACACTCCTAATCCTTAACTTGACACAAGATTAGGTGACTACCACAGGCTCCTAATCCATAACAAGCCCATTTATTTTTTCCCTGCATACCGACACCAATCCAATACCCAAAGCTTTACCCAATGGGTGGAGATCTACTTCTAAAACATGAATATAGAAAAATCGCTTTTGCTTGAAGGCTCTCAAGGAAATGCTCACTGAAAACTCCATTCCTATTATCTCACCTCCCCCAAATTAGTCTTCTTCTGGGTTTTCAGTCACACCAAGGTCTCTCCTGCCCCAAGGCCTTTACATGCACTGTCACCTCTTCCAAGCCCTGAAGTGCCAAGTTCAAAGTTCCAGTTAATCTCCCTGATCCTGAATTTTAAGAACTGTGTGTGTGGGAGGGAAGGGGTTGGGCTGTTTGTTGAACTGCTGGGTTTTGGAGCCATTTGTCATGCAACCTCATTTTGTCAATGACTGGTTAATTAATGCAGCATTCATTTGCCCTTCTTCCACTCACAGCACATGGCTTGTATCTTTGGGATAACTCTTCCACCATGCTCCATCTCCATGCTTCTGCTGGCATTGACCCAATCTGCCAGCTCCAGGCCTGGCTAGTCAGGGCATGACTTTCCTCTGTCCAAAGAAACTGGGTCAGACTCCGTATGAGACTCATGCTAGGTTAATGATATCTAACCCTAAAAAATGCCCCAGAAACAATTTCCCCATTGCCAATGAGTCCATTTTGAATCATAGAAGGTCCCTGTGGGGTTTCTCAGACTGTAAATATTTATGTGAGCAGAGAGTTCCATCCTTTTCCCTATGAGGTAGCTGGTAGGGTAGCACTGACAACCTTGCAGTTAGCAATTCAATGCTTACCTGATAGTACCACCAATGATTAGAAAGGAAAAGAGCCTCTCTCTAATAGAATTCCTGAGCTTCTAGATAAAACTACAGCTGTCATCAGGAAGCCTGCGTGAAACTCAAAAGGAAACAGCTCTGAAAGGAAAAGGTTCAAACTCTGATGGTCTCAACTGAGTGCCAGAACCCAGCTATTCCTGATGCTCTGTCTCCAGACTTACAAATTCAATAAGCCTACCCATTAATTCCTTCTCCTGCTCCTCCCCTTCTCACGCCCCAAGGTACTTTGACTTAGCTTTGAAGGCACTCACAACTTCACGGGTTCTGCCTTGCACAGGTGTCTGCTTGCTTCCAGTTCAGTCCTGACATTGTCCCTATCTTTAGCCATGCTAGGCTTGCGTCCTAGAGCTTTCCTTTGCTTGTCTCCCTATTGCTCTTGTCCTATGAAGTCTGTGGCTTTATCTTTAAGTCTAAATCCTGTCCTTTCACTTTCGTAGTAATCTGTCTCTGTATCTTGGCTCATGGCAGGTTGTGTCCTTCAAAGATGACTGTCCTAATGTTGCACATCGCACATTCTCTTGTTACAAGATGAGTTTGTGTTCATTTTTCCAGAAACAGGGCCTGCTTTCCCTCTTCCTTGCATCTTGGCAGGCCTTTGACTATGGCAGAAGTGTTGCTCTGTGACTTCCACCTGGTCGTATTGGATTGTTCACCATTGGGACCCTGTCAGGATGTTGCAAGGAAGACCAAGCCAAATGAAAATGTCACATATAGGGTTCTTCTTGAGCTCTAACCAATAGAAGTATCAGTCGTGTGAGGGAGTGAGTCTTAAGAGAGCTGCAGCCTCTGTCCTTTGAGCTACCCCAGCTAATGCTTGATGAAGCCAAAACTAGTGTCCTCACTGAGCTCTGCCCAGATTGCAGATTTGTGAGCAAAATTGATATTATCATTACTTTAAGATGTTATTTGTGGGGATACTTTCTGTTAGCAGCAGATTATCAGAATACTGCCTAATCAGACTGCATTGCCAGTTTTACTCTCTCTCTCTCTCCATATATAGATATAGATATCCTCCACTCATCTGTCAGTTGGTTGTACTATAATGGTTTGTGTATTATTATGGTGCTGGAAGCTCTGTTCCCAGAATTTCAAATACCAGCAGGATTGCCCATGGTGGACAGGTTTCAGTGAAGCTTCTAGACTAAGACAGACAAGGAAGAGGGGCCTGCCAGTCCACTTCCAAAAATTACTGAAAGAAAACCTTATGGATCACCAAAGAACACTGACTGACTAATGTGTTTTGGACACACTATCAGTGGACAATTGCTAGAAGAAGACATCATATTTGATGAAATAGAGGGACATGGAAGATCCTTATTGAGACAGATTGACCTAATCGCTGCAACAATGGACTTCAACATTCAGGAATGTGTGACAATGGTGCAAGATCAGACAGCACTCCATTCCATTTCATATAAGGTCTCCATGGATCACAGTAGACTTGATGGCACTCTCTATATGTTTGTCTTCAGTGACTTCCCAGAGGGCTGCTCTGCCTGGCAGCCTCTATTCTTCATGCTTCCAAATGGGGAGCACAACAGGTCCATAGTCACTGATATTCCCCTCAATCCCCAGGTCAAGTAAGGAGGCATGAAACTAACTATGTTGTTCTCTTTGCCTTGTCTCTCTTCCTTTTCCCCTCCTCCAACAGGGCTAGAGGGGGTAAATACTTACCTTGCAGTCCAGAAGAGAATTTCTTCCACACCAAAATCTTCTCCTTCCTCAAAAGGCACATACATGCTTTTCTCCTTGTTTTGAATTAAAATGGCAGATGGGAGGGTAGGAAAGAAAATGAACTAGTCTAACACAATGGCCAAACAGATTTACCTTCCACATAAGAATGCAAATAACTCCTCAATCTTGTTATAGAGTCATGATATGATGAGCTCCATCAAAGCAGAGTAGAACACCACGGAGGTCAGACCAGAAAGACCATATTGAGTTGATTTTGTATGAGAGATTCTAGTTGCTAATTATACTTTTCATAACAGAAAGATGGCAGGTATAGAAGCCCAGACTTAAAATGTCTTTATCTAATTGCCTGCCTAAATATATTTTTGCAATATGGTCCTCAAAGGGAATACTTTCTTTACCTTAAATTCCATTTCTTTTTCCCTTTTTTTATGTAATTTTATTGAAGTATCATTGATGTACAATAAACCATAGTGTGTTTTGCTCTTTGAGGTTTTTAAAAACAATCATTTTATTGGGGGCTCCTACAACTCTTATCACAATCTATACATACATCCACTGCATACATTTGTTGCCATCATCATTCTCAAAACATTTGCTTTCGACTTGAGCCCTTGGTAGTAGCTCCTCATTTCCCCTCCTTCCCCCTTCCCCTCCCTCATGGACCCTTGATAATTTATAAATTATTATTCTGTCCTATCTTACACTGTCCGACATCTACCTTAACCCACTTTTTTGTTGTCCCTCCCTCATGGAGGAGGTTATATGTAGATCCTTGTAATCTGATCCCTCTTTCTGCCCCACCTTTCCTCCATCCTCCTGTTATTGCTACTCTCAGCACTGGTCCTGAAGGGGTCATCTGTCCTGGTTTCCCTGTGTTTCCAGTTCCTGTATGGACCAGTGTATATTCTCTGGTCTAGCCAGGGTTGTAAGGTAGAATTGGGATCATGATAGTGGGCGCGGTAGCATTTAGGAATGAGAGGAAAGTTATATGTTTCATCGTTGCTACACTGCATCCTGACTGGCTCATCTCCTCCCAGCGACCCTTCTGTAAGGGGTTGTCCAGTTGCCTACAGATAGATCTTGGATCCCCTAACTGTACCCCCCCCTCATTCACAATGATATGATTTTTTTGTTCTTTGATGCCTGATACCTGATCCCTTCTACATCTTGTGATCACACAGGCTGGTGTGCTTCTTTCATGTGCGCTTTATTGCTTCTGAGTTAGATGGCCACTTGTGAACCTTCTAGTCTTTAAAACCCTAGACTCTTTATCTTTTGATAGCTAGGCTCCATAAGCTTTCTTCACCTCATTTGTTTATACACCCACTTTTTGTCTTGAGTGATTGTGTCGGGAAGGTGACCATCATGGAATACCAGTTCCTTAAATTCCATATCTATAGGCTTAATTCTTACCCACAGGAAACCTATTTTTATTTTATCCCTGGAACAAAATCTTGCAATAATTTTCTCTTTTTGGGTAAGTCCATCCAAAATCACTTATCCTTTAACATTTACAAGAATTTATCTGTAACCAACCCCATTTACATAGTCTCATTCATGCTATTTCCACAATAATTGCTAATAACCCTATTTTTTAGAATCGGCAGAAAGCATCAGCATCAATATCCCATTGCCACTGAGTTGATTTCAACTCATGGGTACCCTACAGGACAGAATATTGCCTCATAGGTTTCCAAGGCTGAAAAAAAATCTCTTTATTGTGAGTTGGGTGAAGGTTTACAGAATACATCCGTTTTCCATTTGACAGTTCACACATATTTTGCTTCATGATATTGACTGTAATCTGCTCAACGTAATATCACTTATCGCACTTCCTCCTTGTATTTCCTGTTTCCATTCCCCCTTCTTTCCTGACCCTTCTGAACTTTATCTTTGAATAAATTATATCCTTTTGATTCAAATAGTTTATTAGTGTTACTTTTTACCTTATAGATCTGCCTATTGTTTGGCTGAAGATTGAGCCAAGGGAGTGAGTTCAATTCCAGATCTGAAGGTGCCTAAGGACAACAGTCTTGTGGGTTCCAAGAATCTCTCTCTGAGCAATACCACTGAACATTTAAAATGAGTTTAAACTTTGTTGCACATATTTCTCCTATTCTATCCCAAAATTCCAAAGCAAACTCATTATCATTGTGTTGAAGCTGACGCATAGAGACCCTACAAGATAGAATAGAACTTCACCCTTTGATTTCCAAGGGTTAAATCTTTACCAGAGCAGACAAACTCATATTTCTCACATGGACCAACTGATAGGTTAGAACCACTTACTTTGTGGTTAGGAGATCAATGAGGAGTCCACTCTGCCATTAGAGCTCGTTAAGAATGCGATCCAGGATCCCCTAATGCTATCCCTCTCAGATCAGTTGGTAGTGGTATTAAATGTAAATCTTATGGGGGTCAGACTGCCACATCGTAACTCTTCCTTGGGGAAGATGGTGGGTTTGAACTGCTGATTGATTAGCCCTTAAGTGCTTAATTACTGCCTCACCAGGATTCTCCTTAACATCAGAACAGTGGACACTTATTGGTTTATCTTACTGGTCTCTGTTCCCTAAAAATTGCACTTCATCCACAGGGTTTTCTTCCACAACACACAGCTGCTAGTGTTTTTGGTTTGTTTTTCCACATGACTTCACCTTCCTGGTCAAAGCTGATTTGTCCAGGGCTAAACACACAATGAAAACATAGCCATATTTGCACACTACAAAATTTGAAGTGAGACAGCAAGCTATTTGTTGAGTTTTTTGAATGACTGAAGCCTAAAAGGAAGTGTTATGATACAGGAAACAGTGAGTTTTGATGTCCAGGATCTATGCTGGGGACCCAGTTGGCACTCTGAATGACTATTCAAAGGGTTGGTATGAATTCTCCTCTTCCATGACCTACACATATAATAGATATAACCACTAAGTCCATGATTTGACAAATGTCTAGTGTGATTGAATTTGGGTTCCCCATAGGATTAGATCCTGAGACAAAGGTTTTAATTAAGCCATTTTCTGGGGAGATATCAATAAGGAAATGGGAAATAGAAAAGGGAAAGAAGGCAGCCAATGAAAAGTACATTATCAAACAATTTAAAATTGTGAGCAACTGGAGGTTAATCTTACTGGAGACACTGTAGAAAATCCACTAGTTATTCTGCCCAGAATGTGAGGGAGTGTGGCTATTTGTCCAACAACTCCTATGGGTCATTGGTTAAGGGTTACTCCAGGAAGCAAGAATTAACTCCACAACCTCCTAAGCCATGCATGCTCAGGTACAGTGGTCTACAGAAACTAGAGAAAGCAAGAAGAGAGATGTGCTGGCCATTCGAAATTAGGCTAGCATGCCAAGTTGTCAGACATGTCAGGTTCTTGAACTATCCTAACTTGAAAGTCATCATGATCCTGTGAGATATACCACTGGTATTTCAAACACAAGCATAGTTACCCGTGGTGGAAATTTTTCAGAAATGCTTACAAGCTAAATAGACGAGAAAGAATAACCTGCCAATCTACATCTGAAAAAAATAGTGGTGTTTGTGGAGCACATTGATAGCAGTGGAATATTGTTTCATATAGTGCAGGATGATGAACCCCTCAAGTTGGAAGACACTCAAAATATAATTGGGGAAGAGCTGTCTCCTCAAAGTAGAGTTGACCTTAGTGATATAAAGTTTTCAGGACCTATATTTGTTGTTGTGGCAATGACTCAAAATGAGAAGAAACAGCAGTACTGCAATAACCACTAACAAGAAGATGGGATGCATGAAATATGGATCTAGAAAAATTGGAAGCCATGAAAAAATGGAACACATAAAGATCAAACACTCTAGGTGTTATTGAACTGAAATAGACTGGTATTGGCCATTTTGAATGTCACAATAATATGGTTTACATACCAGAGTAACAAATTTGAAAGGAATGGATGACTTTCATGTTAAAAAAGAGAATGTTTCAACATCGACTCCAATGTTCACCATTGTTAGGTGTAGGATATATTATACCCACAAGGATGAATAATTAATAAAGTTATTATTCAAATTTACACACCAACCACTAATGCTAACAATAAAGCCATTGAGGATTTTTACCAACCTTTTCAGTCTGAAATTGATGAAACATGCAATCAAGATTACTGATGACTTGAATGCAAAAATTGGAAACTAAGGAGGAGGATCACTAGTTAGAAAATCAGTTACCAGGCATCAAAGTACAAAAAATCATATCATAGACTACACACCTCCATGATAGGATCGCTGAAGACAAATGGGTGCACAAGCAAATGTGGTGAAGAAAGCTGATGGTGCCCGGCTATCAAAAGAGATAGTGTCTGGGGTCTTAAAGGCTTGAAGGTGAACAAGCGGCCATCTCGCTCAGAAACAAATAAGCCCACATGGAAGAAGCACACCGGCCAGTGCGATCACGAGGTGCCCAAGGGACCAGATATAAGGCATCATGCAAAAAAAAAAAAGATATAAGTGTGTGTATGTATGTGTATATATGTGTATATGTATATATGTATGTGTATATATATATTATATTAAATGAAGGGGGAAGTGCAGAGTGGAGACCCAAGGCCCAAGTGTCGGCCAATGGAGATCCCCTCATAGAGGGGCTTAGGAGAGGAGATGGGTTAACTAGGGTGTGAGGTAGTATCGATGAAGAACACAGCTTTCCCCCAGATCCTGGATGCTTCCTCCCCCCAACTACCATGATCCGAATTCTACCTTGCAGGGCTGGATAGGACAGAGGCTGTACACTGGTACATATGAGGGTTGGAGGTACAGGGAATCCAGGGTGGAGGATACCTTCAGGACCAAGGGCGTGAGGGACGATGCTGGGAGAGTGGAGGGTGAGTGGGTTGGAAAGGGGGAACTGATTACAAGGAGCCACATGTGACCTCTTCCCTGGGAGAGGGACAGCAGAGAAGGGGGGAAGGGAGACCCCGAATAGGGCAAGATATGACAAAATAACGAGGTATAAATTACCAAGGGCATATGAGGGAGGGGGGAAAGGGGAGGGAGGGGGGAAAAAAGAGGACCTGTTGCAAGGGGCTTAAGTGGAGAGCAAATGCCTTGAGAATGATTGGGGCAGGGAATGTATGGATGTGCTTTATACAATTGATGTATGTATATGTATGGATTGTGGTAAGAGTTGGTGGAGTCCCTAATAAAATGTAAAAGAAGAAAAGAGAAAAAAATGATTAGGGCAAAGACTGTACAGATGTGCTTTATACAATTGATGTATGTATATGTATGAACTGTGAAAAGAATTGTATCAGCCCCAATAAATTGTTTAAAAAAAATATGGCCATGGGGATGGAAGCCACATGGGAGATCTCATGATAGAATTTTCCAATAAGGATGGCTTATTGATTGAAGATTTATTTTTCAGGGATGTAAACAGTAACCATAGACATGGATCATGTATATTGGATAGAAATACACAGGAATTAAATCAACTATATCTGTTGAAATAAACTACTATACATACTCGAGTATAACCCAAGGCAACTAATTTTACCCCCCAATGCTGGGGTGCTTTTTCAGCATAAAAAAATGTGCTGAAAAATCTCGGCTTATACTCAAGTATTTACGGTATAAAGAAGTTCAATATCATCAGTCACGAGACTGGTGACGAACTGTGGAACAAACCATCAATGGCAAATTCAACTCGAATTCCAACAAAATTAAAACAAGTCCCCAAGAGTCAAAGTATGAATTTGAGTATACCTCATCTAAATTAGAGGATACTTCAAGAAGAAAGTTGACACACTGAACACAAATCACCTGAGATGATACGAGTTCTGCAATAATATCAAGAACATCATAAATAAAGAAATTCAAAGATAATTAAAAAGATAGAAACTAAAGAAAAGACAAAACGGATGTCACCTTGAATGTGGAGTAGCTGAAGCCAATGAAAGAAATGATGAAGTACGAAAAAGAGAGAGAGAAATATAGAAATAATTGATGAAGTAAAGACGCTGAATAAAGAAGCTGAACATAAAATTTCAAAGGGGAATTCAAAAAGATGGAATAAAGAATTATATTAAAAGGTGCAAAGACCTGGAATTAGGACAGCAAAAATGAAAAGCATGTGCATTTCACTAGCTGAAAAAATTGAAGAGAAATTCAAAATACAGAATTACACAGATAGCATCAAAAGAAGATGAAAGGGATTCACTGACCACATGAAGCCCAGGCTCCACAGCGCTGAGTCCAGAAGACCAAGATAGCATAGGGTTCTCACTGCAGATTGCTCTGAAAGTGCTCACAGTAGTAGGCCCTGGATCAACTGGGGAAAATGTAGAACTCAAAATAAGAAGACTAACCTTAGGATATGATAGGCACTAGTGGAATTCCCATTTGACACCTGACCTCACCTCCATGGCTCAACTTTCAGCCCCCAAATAGGAGACCTATACTGTCAACGATGTACAATTCAGAGCCCAGCATTTGTCAGGGAGTTACTCAGAAGGCAGGAAGGCATGGGAACGAACGACCAATGGAAACGGCAAACAAAGGGAGGGAATAGGAAAAGTAGTATTGCATCATAGGTATTGCAATCAATATCATAAAACATTGCATGAATTGTAAAGAAAATCAATTTACTCTGTAGATTTTCCCTCACATCACAATCAAAACAGTGTAAAAAGAAAATAAGTCATATGAACGAGTACACTGGTAGATCTTGCTGAAGACCAATTTCCAGTGTTAAAAGATGTCACTTTGAGGAATAAGGCACATCTGAGCCCTAGTGGTATAGTGGTTACAAACATAATGCGTCAGAACCAACCCAGTTGGGTTGCTCAACACAAGATCAGCAGTTCTGCTCCCATACAAAGTTCCAGTATTGGAAACCCACAGGGATATCTCTCCCCTGTCCTATAGAGTTGCTAAGGGTTGGAATCAACTTGAGGGCAGTGAACTGGATGTAAGCCAGGCTGACTAGAGACACAAATCAAGTGACACTCATATATGTGCAATAAATAGTTTTTAATCAAGAAGTCATTATAGTATTTCTATTTCAAGGAAATATCCCAGGCCAGTCCAACTCAAGTCCATAAGTCCAACACTAGCCCATAAGTTCCTTTCCAACTTACGCAGTTACATGCAATGATGCAGAATGCAGGGATGTCAAAGGCCAGTGATTGCAATGTCGTGTGGACCCAAGGTCGATGGAAGCATGGCAAGACTCTGGCAGCTCTCAACGTGGGCAGGAAGCAGTCAGGTGAATGCAAAAAGAAGGGGAGGTTCCCAGGGCCCTCCTTATGAGAAGGCCATGGCCACAAAGAGGCACCATCAGACTATGGTGTGATTGACAGATTGGATACCAACCTTACACTTTTACATATCTTCAAACTGACATAAAATTATATAACTATCATACTATGGCATTTTCAATCACCTCATATGTATTTGAAAATGGACAATAATTATGAAAGATAAAATAAAAGTTGATGTCTTTGAATTATGATGCTGGTGAAGAATATTGAATATTCCATGGACTTGCAGAAGAAGGAACAAATCTTCCTTGGCGGAAGTAGAGCCAGAATGCTTCCTAGACGTGAGAATGGCAAGACTTCATATCACATACTTTGGACATGTTAACAGCTGAGCATAGTCCCTAGAGAAGGATATCATACTTGGTAAAGTGGAGTGGTGAAAAAAAGAAGAAGGTCCTCAATGGGATGAATTGGCATACTGGCTGCAAAAATGGTCTCCAACATTAACTGTGAGGAAACAGGCTGTGGGTGCTATGAGTTAGAGCCAAATTAACAGTGTCTAACAATGACAACTCCCCTCCCGCGCCCCATCTGTCAATTTGCTGCACTGTGGTAGCTTGTGCTTTGCTGTGATGCTGGGAGTTAGTCCAATAGTACTTCAAATACCAGGCAGGATCACCCACGGTGAACAGATTTCAACACAGCTTCCAGACTAAGAACTGACAGGACGACAAAACAATCAGTCCACTTCTGAGGGATTCACCATTGAAAACTTTATGCATAGCAGTAAAATATTGTCTGATATAATGCCAGAAAATGAGTCCCTCAGATTGCAAAACAATCAAAATATCACCGAGAAAGAGAGCTTCCTCAAAGTAGAGTCCACCTTAATGATAACTCAAAACCTCACAACAGGAGCTGTAGATAACATCATAATAAATGGAGAAAATATTGAAGTTATCAAGGATTTCGTCTTGCTTAGATTCACAACTAATGCTCATGGAAACAACAATCAAAAAACCAAATAACATATTGCATTGGGCAAATCTACTGCACATAACCACTTTAAAGTACTGAAGATCAAGAATTTCACTTAGGATTACGTTGCGTCTGGCCCAAGGCATGGCATTTTCCGCCACACCTTATGCATGTGAAATTTGAACATTGAATGAGAACGACTGAAGGAGAACTGGTGCATTTGAATTAAGGTACTGACAAAAAAATACTGAAAGTACCATGGGTGGAGAGAAGAACAAACAAATCTGTCTGAGAAGAAGTGCAGCTAAATGTTCCTTGGCAGATAGGATGGCGAGACTTCATCTCATGTACTTTGCAGATGTTATCAGGACAGACCAGTCCCTGGAGGACATCATACACATTACAGTGGAGGGGTTGCAAAAAGAGGAAGACACCCGATCAAATGGATCGAGACAATTCCTACAACAATGGACTCAAACATAACAAAATTTTTGAGTATGGGGCAGGACCAGGCAATGTTTCATTCTGTTGTGTAGGCATTATTATGAGACAGAACTGACTTGAAGGCATCTAGCAACAAAGTGTACTAAAGCTTCTGGCACCTTCATTTGCTAATGGATTATAATTCAAAATGAGAAAAATCATTGCAACCATTCATTAATAATCAGAACATGAGACGTGCAAAATAAGAATCTAGGAAAATTGGAAATCATAAAAAAAACGGAATCTGACCTATAAAGATCAATATCCTAGGCATTGGTGAGTTGAAATAGTCCCTTTGAATCTTAAAATGATAAGAATGACTATGATGACAATGACAAATTCAAAAGAATGTCTCTTTCATCCTCAAAAAGAGCATTTTTAGATCTATCTTGAAGTGCAATGCTGCCTGTGACAGAATAATATCTATCTTCATACACAAGGAAGGCCGGTTAATAGAACCATTATTCAAATTTTCTCACAAACCACTAAAGCCAATGAAGAATTGTACCAACTTCTTTAGTCTGAAATTGACCACACATGTACTGAAAATGCATTAATAATTGCTGACAATTGGAATGCACACATGGAAACAAAAAGGAAGGAAGAGTAATTAGAAACTATGGCTTTGGGGATCGAAAAGAAGCTGAAGACTGCATGAAAGAATTCTGCAAGAGCAATAACTTCCTCATTGCAAACACCTTTATTCAACAACAGGAGCGGCATATATACATGTGGAAAACACAGGAATGGAATTGATTAAATCTGTGGGAAGACATGATAGAGAAGCTCAATATCATTGAGACAAAACAAGACCGGGGGCCAACTATGTAAAAGACTATCAATTACTAATATGCAAGTTCAAGTCAAACCTGAAGAAAATTAAAATAAGAACGCAAAAGAGCCCAAATACAGCCTATATTATATCTGTGGTCGGCTGGGGTTTCTAGAGAAACAAACCAGTGATACTGATACATGTAGAAGAAGGAAATTTATATCAATAAAGAATTTTACATTAAGAAGTCCACACAACAAGAAACCCCAGTCCAACTCCAGCCCATAAATCAGATGCAAACTAGAGGCCCTTCCAGATTCCTGAAGCTGTTGGAGGAATAGCCCGAGAAACAGGAAAACCACAGGTTGGTGGAGGCAGAGTTGGGAGAATCCAAAGTCAACAGGCAGTTGGCAGGCCACAGACAGCTCTTAGGGTCAGCAGGTCTCATAGTGATTGCCATCCCAAGAAGCCGGACGTAGGGTCCAGGGTCATTTCATCAGGAAGAAAAAGAGTGAGCCCATTCTCCACAGTCTACTTATAGCTATGAAATAGGTCATACCCCCAAGGAGAGTGTGACCTGCACCTTCTGAAGATCCTGGTCAAGCTAAATTGACAACAAACCTTACTATCACAATATCTCACCTGAATTTAGAGCCTATCTCAAGAATGGTTCGGACATATTGAACATTAATGATCAGCTACCAGAAGACTTGTGAAATAGCATCCAGGTCATCAATCTTTTTTTTTTTTTGTCATGTCACCTGTGGCTATTTATTTATTTATCATAAATCATTTTATTGGGGGCTCCTCAAAAAGATCATTAATAATACAGGAAAGAAAGAAAATACTACAGTGGCTATCAGAGGAGACTGTGAAACTTGCTCTTGAACCTAAAGCAGTTAAAGCAAATGGAAGAAATGATGAAATAAAAGAGTTGAACAGAAAAATTTGAAAGGCCAGCTTGAGAAGATAAAGTAAAGAATTATATTGTAACGTGTAAAGACCTGGAATTAGGAAAGCAAAAGGAATGAGTACAGTCAGCATATCATAAATTGAAAGAACAGAAGAAAAAATCCAAGCCTCGGATTACAATGTTCAAGGATTATTTATCAAACTATTGAATGATGTAGGGAGAATCCAAAGAATATGGACGGAGTGTACAGAGTCTCTGTTCCCAAGAATTAGTTGAGGTTCTACTAGTTCAAAAGGCCAAGAGGAAGTTAAAGCTGCAATGTAAGCATTAGTGAAAAGCAAGGAAGGGATAGGAATGGAAATATTTCAACACGCTCATGCAGTGATAGTCCATGTCAAGAAATTTGGAAGATAGCTATCTGGCCAACCAACTGGAAGTGATTAATATTTGTGTCCATTCTAAAGAAATATGACGCAACAAAATTTGCAAATTAATTTAAAATAACATTAATATGACATGCAAGTACAATTTTATTGACGATACCTTTAAAAGCAGTTATAGCAATATGTCAACAGGAAGTTGCCAGAAATCCAGGCTGTATTAAAAGAGGGCATGAGGCAAGGTATATCAATGCTGGTTTCAGATGGACCTTGGCTGAAAACAGAGGATACAAGGAAAATGCTTACTTATGTACTATTGACTATGCAGAGGATTTTACTGTGTATCATAACAAACATTGGGTAGCATATGAATACATATGAGAACAATGGGAATTCCCGTACATTTAATTGTGCTCCTGTGGTACCTGTACACAAACCAACAGGAAGTGGTTCGAATAGAACAAGTGGATAGTGCGTGGTTTAAAATCAGGAGAGTGTGTGTTGTGGTTATATCCTTTCACCATATGTGTTAGACAGGGTTCTCTAGAGAAACAAAACCAGGACATTTATGATTTGATAGATAGATAGAACACGAAGGAATATAACAGCTAATTAGTCCACATAGCAGTACAGAGGACTCAGTTTAACTCACTTCCATGCAACAGTAAATATGGCAGTGCAGCCAGGCAGCAAACTGCAGAACTAGGTAAGGCAGCCACACACTGGTCTGATCACCAGAGAGCAACTGAGAGATAGGTGTGGCTTGCTGAGCCATTTATCTCTTTGCCCACGAATCAAACTGCGAACTTATTAATCCCACATGTTCTTATTGGCCAGGTTGGCACTATAAACCTACCTATCTATCACACTATACTTATTCAAATAATCTGAGAAGCTGCTCTGTATGAAGAAGTTGAGGCATCTGGATTGGAGGAAGAATCATTAACAACCTGTATTATGCAGATGACCCAATCTTGCTGGCTGAAAGTCAATAGGCCTTGAAGTACTTACTGATAAAGCTCATATAGTACACCTTCAGTATGAATTAGTCTTCAACACTAAGAATACAAATGTCTTCTCAACTTGACAAATATAAACACACAACATCATTACAAATAGAGAAATGTAGCTAAACCCTATTTTACTTGGACCCACAATCAATACTCACAGAAGCAGCAGTCAACAAATCAACGTATTTCATTGGAAAAATCTGTTGTAAAAGACCTCTTTAAAATGTGAAAGAGCAAATGTTTTACTCTGGGGATTAGCAAGTTAAGCCTGCTTTTAGCCTTGATATTTTTAATCACCTTAGATGCATGTGAAAGGAGTCTTAATTTCAGTGTCTGGTATGGGTTGAATGACTAACAGCAAGGTTGGTGGTTCAACCCACTTGCTGCTCCACAGAAGAAAGAGGAAGCTATTTGACCCTGTAAAGATTTACAGCCTTGGAAACCCTATATGGTCACTATGCATAAGAATAGACTTGATGGTAATGTTTGACATATACATGTGAAAGATGGACCATAAATAAGGAAGACTGAAGAAAATACGATGCCTTTAAAATATGATGTTGCAAATAATATTGAATATACCATGAATGCCCAGCAGAACAAAGAGGTCTATCCCGGAAGAAGTACAGCCAGAATGTATTTTAGAAGTGAGGATGGTAAAACTCCATTTCATATACTTTGAACATGGTATCAGGAGAAATTAGTCCCTAGAAAAGGACAAAATACTTGGTAGAGCATCGTCAAAAAACAGGTAAGCCCTGAATGAGATGGATCAACACAGTGGCTGTAACAATAGACTAAAATATGACCATTGTGAGGATGTCACAGGACTAGAAAGGCTTTTATTCTATTGTGCATAGGGTCACTATAAGTGGCAGTGCGTGAGTTTTTGTTGATTAACAACACTGGGATATGAGCAATGTCCCCATGGCATATGCTAAACTGTCACCATGCTGGACACAGTTGATCTTTGTGGCTTTAGAGGGTAATTATTTAGAGGGTTATGATTCCACTGAATTTTTTTCTGTGTATTCAAACTATTCCATCCTAAGAATCCACAGATCTATCCAAACCAAGCTCACTGCCATTGAATCAATGCTAACTCATATCGACCCTACAGGACATGGGTAAAATTGTACCTGTGAGGTTCTGAGACTGTACCTCTTTACAGAGTAGAGTTCCATCTTTCTCCCGAAGAGCAGCCGGTGATTTCAAAATACCGACCGTGCAATTAGCAGCCCAATGTGTAACCAAGAACTATTCAGGGAAGCTAGAGGGAGAGCATGAAAAGAAATGAGTAGTTGAGGTGGTTGGATGCGCATCCATCCCTTTGTTCTACTCTCTATGACTTTTTCTGAGTTCATTCAAAATGGAAATTAAGACACAAAATAGAATTCTACCCAACCCTGCTATATGCCTCAACAGTATCCATTTTTCTCATTCTTACTACTAATAGAAGCTCAATTTTGTTTAGGGTGATAATGTACCTACTTAAATCGCTCACTCCTAGGCTCCCTTGCAGCTATGCATAAGCATTTGACCCAGTTTGGGCCAAATATGTGTAGGTGAAAGATACTGAGTAGGACTCCCAAGAAAGTTTTTGTTGTTGTTTAAGGCAAAACACTTGTCTGGCATAACCCATTTCATTTTTGTCCTTGGCTCTTCTGCTGTCATGCTCCCTAGTCAGAATATTGAAAGATGAGAGAGTCACATAAGTTACATGAGTTTGGCAGACCAAAAAGCATGCATTCTCCTATATCCAAGATGAGTCCCTGAGCAAATACACCAAACCTAGGCTACCTATTTCAAGACTTACTATTGTATAAGAGAAACCCCTGTGTGGTGCAAAGGGTTAACACAATTCACTGCTAAGACAAAGATGCCTTGGAAGAAAAACCTGGCAATCTACATTTAAAAATTCAGCCCTTGAAAACCTCATGGGGCACAGTTCTACCCTGAATCATATGGGGTAACTGTAAATCAGAATCAATTCAGTGGCAACTGGTTTGGTATTTTTGGTGTTAATATAAGAAAAATTAAGCTTTTGTGATTAGACCACTAGAGTCGGTTTATTTTTTCCCATGTGGCCAGATGCAATTTGGACTGATAGAGAAATAATTAAAAGAATGTAGAGTTAAGTAAGCGTAATGAATATGGAACTAATCATTTAGCAATGGGCTGCTAACCACAAGGTCAGTAGTTCAAATGCACCAGTCACTCAGGGGGAGAAAAGTGAAGCTCTCTGCTTCTGTAAAGATTTACAGTCTTGGAAGCCCTATATGGGGTTGCTATAAGTTGTAATCACCTTGATAGCATTGTATTTGTTTGAGTTTGGTGACTAGTATGTAAGCTTTGAGGGGGTAGTAATAGATACTTTGAATACTATTCTTAGCACTATAGGTATTATGTCTTTTGCAAATGGATAAACGAACAAAAGCGATATTCATTTTGTGTTTTCTGTAGTTTGCCTTATTCTTCCAAGAAGATTGCTCAAGTGTTAAGACCCAGTCTTCTCTGGCATACTTGAATAAAAGAATAACTGATAGACACAGACTTGAACCCTGGCCTGTGTGATCTTGGGTGTGTCACTGTTTTTCAATCCATTTCTCATCTGTGAACTGGGGATTACACACGTAGCCCACAGGGTTGTTTTGGAGATTCAGAGTAATGTGTGTGTCTTGGATTGAGTGCCCTTGCATGCCGAGCTTATTCCTCAGTCCTGGGTGCAGGGAGTCTATTTGAGATCTGATGGCAGGGAGTGGGAATAGGAAAGCAGACGCAAGACTGAGTTAGGGGGAGAAGCAATCACAATGGGAATGGGGTGTTGAGGCTTTTAATGTAGGATACAGGGGCTTGATTCCCCCAGGACTTCTGAGGAACATGGGTTCTGTCCTAGAATTGTCTACCAGAAACAGGAGGCTGGGCTCTTCTTCGCCTGTAGTGGTGTTGAGCATTCCTCCTAGTAAGGTGACCTCTCCTACCTTCCTGGGTTTGGCTTTCCATGCCTTTGAAAAGGCTTCGAGGCAGAAGGACATGGAGAGCTGCGTGCTGCACAGTTGTGATAAGACACCATTTCAGCAGGAGCCTGCACTTACATAGAGCCGTTCGCCACTGCTATGATGGATATCAGGAGGAGCCCTGGAAGTGCAGTGGTTACAAGTTGGTTTGCTAACTTCAAGGTCAGCAGTTCAAAGCTACTAGCTCCAAGGAAGAAAGATGGGGTTTTCTACTCCAATAAACAGTTGTAGTGTTTGAAACTCACAGGGGGCAATTGTACACTGCCCCACAGGATCGCTATGAGTCGGTATTGACTGGAAGGCAGTGAGATGGTGTCAGAGATGGGTCAAAGGAATGTGGCATGGCAACCCTAAGAATCTGCTACAGAACCATAAAGTGCCTGGGATAGATGAGTTTATTGTGCTTGACCTTTTAAAACCATCAAACGGGCAACAGTTAGAAAGACAAACATACCAAGTGTCATTGGAGATCCGGGGAAAGCAGAGAAACACTGCTAATGATGCAGGTTTGCTGCACAGCAATCTGGCAGAGCTTAGTGAAAGCCCATTGAATGGACCCTAGGACCTAGTGAGGCCCTCCTGGGCGTACAACCAAAGAAGCGCAATCACTGAGTTGACTTTCATTCCTCATGACCCTATCAAACAAAGCTGAATGGTCCCATGATGTTTTCAAGGCTTCTATTGGGAAGTAGACAGCCATGCCTTTATCCCACAGTGTGTGCAAGACGGCTTCAAACTACTGACCTTTGGGTTAGCAGCCAAGCACTTAACATCTCCCCCATCAAAGCTCTCTCCTGGATGTATAAAAACAAACAAAACCCCAGTTGATTCTTCCTCATTAGCAACCCTACAAGGCACAGTAGAATTGCTGCTATAGGTTTACAAAACTAAATTCTTACGACAGCAGACAGCCTCTCTTTGCTCCATGGAATAGCTGGTGGGTTGGAACTGCTCACCTTGGGGTTAGCAGCCCAACGCATAATTCCTGGGTATATAGGCCAAGCTATTTATCCAATTCACAGGGCCCTTGGGGCATTTTTACAAGAATGGTCACCACGCTGATACCTGCAGTAGAGAAGAGTTGGAGCCGAATTGGATGCCAATCAACAGACAACTGAAGAAGGGAAAAAAAGAAAGATGATGATTGCTCATGACCAAGTGGCACGCAGCAGCACATGCAATTGATATGCAGCATGGCAATAACTCTTAATGACATTGCAAGGAGTTGAAAAGGTCAGAAACTGAATGAGATTTATATTGCAGTACCATTCATGGAAGTTGAAAGCTCATTCACCAAGCAGCATGGTCTAGTGCACATGGCAGCATGGTCTAGTGCACATGGCTGAATGCCTATAAGGACACACCCACACCAAGCACCCAGCAGGGGGTACTAGTCTGAAGAGGGGAATGGAAGTGATGTGAATGTGGAAAAGGAGGGACAAAACACAAGCAGGGCCTGACATTGATCAGGGTTCACGGTGTGCTATAAAGTAGGCATGATTAATCACTTCCCTGTACCAGAAGGCTGAGCTAGATTTTTAAAGCAAATCGAGTGCCTGGAACACAATGGTTGTTAGCTGCTGTTGAGTCAGCCTCCAGTCCAACTCACTGTGACAACCAGCTCCCAGTGACTCCATGGGCAATATTCTCCCTGGTCCTGCACCATCTCTTTGGTTGTGCATCAGATTGTGATTCACAGGGGTTTTCGTTAATTGGTTTTCAGAAGTAGAATAGCAGGCTCTTCTTCATCGCTCATCTTAGTGTGGACACATCACAGAAACAGGTTCAGTCTCATAGCCGCACCCAACAAAGCTTCCCCATTTCAGTATCATAGCAACACAGAAATCAGTTCAGTACCACAGCAATAACCAAGCATCCCCCTGACAAATGAGTGTTGGATGCACATGAGTTGCATTGTCTTGGACTCAACCCCAGATCTCCCACATGGAAAAGGAGAATTCTACAATGGAACCACAAATTTACCCTCAGAATATAATAAGTATCCAGTAAATGGTTATTAAGAATGTGGCTTCCAGGAAAATCCACCAATTTCCTGCCAAGGCTTAACACTAATACCTTCCCCCACACACTAGAAGGCTGCAGAGGAATGACTTTCTCCATGCCAGCCCTGGTATCTAGACAAGGGACCCTAACACTGTACCACTGAGCCCCAGCAGGCTGGGGAGCAATGTCAAATTGGATGAAGGACAATCCTGGTTGAGTTAGTTCCCCTAAGCTCGTAGGGCAGTTTAGCATGTCCACAGCTGTGTTCAGAATAGCCATGCGATTACCACCGAGAGAAATTCTACATGCTTTCACACCCCATGCTAGTCGTTGCAGCCATCGTTGAGTACAGTTCATGCTCATCACTATCTAGAACTCACGGTGACGCTGTGGATGAGCCATTGGGTAGGTAACCTCAAGGTTGGCAGTTCAAAGTCACCAGTTGTTCTCTGAGAGGAAGGTGAGATGATCTGCTCCTGTCAAGATTTAGCCTGAGGAATTTTATATAGGGTCACAGTGAGTCAGGATCAACTCAATGGTGTGGGTTTGGTTTATTAGACCCACCATCAGATCATATTTAATGTATTTATTAACATGTATATTTGCCACAAATCCAATGTCTTTTATTTTTATCACTGCATTTCAATACAATTTGTGCCTTTGTGATTCTGTATTTCATTGGAGCTATTTGGAAATATTATTCTGGGGAGTGGGTAGGTGTTCCATAGCCTTGCCTAAGTGCCAAAAGGATCCATGGGGTTGCAATGGTTAAGACCCTCTAATAGAGTTTATCAAAGAGCCCTGGAGGCACAATGGTTAAGTGCTCAGCTGCTATCCAAAAGGTTGAAGGTTTGAACCCACCAGTGGCTCTGTTCTTGGAAGAAAAACCAGGCAACTCATTCTTGTAACGATTACAGTATAGAAAAGCCTAGAGCAGTGGTTCTCAAACTTCCTAATGCCACAACCCTTTCATACAGTTCCTCATGTTGTGGTGACCTCCACAACCATAAAAATATTCTCATTGCTGCTTCATAACTGTAATTTTGTTACAGTCACCCTGTGCAAGGGTCCCACAGGTTGAGAACCATTGGTCTAGAGAGCTCGGCACTGATGCATTGAGTCACTATGAGTTGGACTGGACTAGAAGGTTCCTAACAAAAACGCCAACAATCATTTTTTACCATGACCTTGTTAACTCAAAAAGATTAATAAGCAAATTCACAAATGAGGACATCCAGTTGCCCCTCCAAACTGGAGAAGCATGAGTTAAATGGTGACCCTGACCCCACGGTGTCCTCCAGCTGGTGCCATGCTGCCTTTATTCCTTCTGCCTCTCAGTTCTGTGGAGAAGAAGGGGAAAGGGAGGGAAAGAAAAAGAAAGAAATGAAAAGATAATTTTCCCAGCTTCTTCACATCACTGAATTGAACTTTACTTTTAATAAAAGTATTATGAAATGGAAATGGTGCTTTCACTATTTTGCTTTCAGGTGATATTCAGAGACACGGTGCTGGTAATTATTTGATCCGGGGAGGTTAGTGTGCAGATTTTCTGAATATGGTTGAGCCACATGCCCCCTTCCAGGCCTAGCATTTCCCTGGGCTATGAGAAGTTACAGACAGTCTACCCTCTTCTTCCTCTGACTTCGCTGCAAACCATGGACACACTGGTTCTGACTTGACCTGGCTCCAGTACAGAAAAAAATATCCTCCTTGCATAATTGTAGTGCTTGAATTGGAAGGCACCCAGAGACAAATCTCTCTTCTGGTGGCATAATGGGTTATGTGTTGGGCTATTAACTGCAAGGTCAGCAGTTGGAATTCACCAGTCGCTCCTTTGGAGAAAGATGAGGCTTTCTTCTCCCATAAAGAGTTATAGCCTTAGATGAGTATAAAAACTCAAAATGCATTGGCAGAGATTCCACAGAGAATAAGCCTCCATTAAATCCCCTGGGACCATTCACCAGGGATGGGATTAAACCATGCTCACCGTCAGTACATCAGAAAGTGTATTGTTGCAGATATGATTAGGTTAAAAGTTAACATCTTATCATTTGTCTTTACTCTTAACACGTTTTTCATTTGTTCTTTTTTTAATTTTCTGCTTTCCTTTTTATTGAAAAATTAACTAATGTCACTAAACAAGTAGAGAATTTGTTAAATGAAAATCTAATCGGTTATGTAAACTTTCACTGAAAACATAACACAATTTTATTTTTACAAAGAGTTATAGCCTTGGAAACCCAGGAGGCCGCAGTATTTTCTCTCGATAGGATTGTTATGCACCCAATGGCAATGAGTGTTGTTGGATTTTGTTTCTTTATTGTTTTCTGTAGCTATGGTGGGGTATAGGGGTTATGTGTTGGGCTGCTAAACGCAATGTCTGAAATGGCAAATTTGAAATCCCCAGCCACTCCAAGGGAGAAAGATGAGGCTTTCTACTCCCCTAAAGAGTTCCAGTCTCAGAGCAGCCAGTCCACAAAGAGAACAACATGGCTGGCCCCACTATGAGACATGATGCCCCTCAGTGACCAAGGGTGATACAGGGGACAGCACTGGAGACACAGTGTGCGAATTGCATCTAACCTGATTCCACCACACCGAGGCAAAGTGTGGTGGAGTGCAGTGGAACAGCAAGGGAATGGAGTGGCAAGGTCCCCAGGGAATGCTGAAAGTGGACTTTGGGGCCAGGTTGTGGTGCCTCAACAGAGTGGATTGGAAAACAATCCTAAGGTCCAACAAATGATCCTTGAACTAACTACAAGCTCTTCTTTCTTGATGTGTTTTGTTTTGTTCTTTGTCAGTGGTTTGTTTTTGTTGTTTTGTTGTCTGGTTGTATACTGTTGCTTTGTTTTCCTCTGTCGTGTTTTCGTGCATGTTAGTGTCTCCACAGGTCTGTCTAAATAAGAGAGGCTGGATGAACTATCTGGAGGAAAAACAACAGGACCGACAGTTCCGGGGGCACTTGGGATAGGGGGAGGTGCGGGAGGTAAGGAAGTGGTGTTAACAAACACAGGGACAAGGGAACAACATGGGACTCAATATGGTAGTGAGGGGGAAGTGGCAGGCCTGGTAGGGAATGATCAAGGGTAAGGTTACGTAAAGAAGAGGTATAGCTGTAACCCGGGTGGGGACGGAGCATGGTAGTGGGACAGGAGGAAAGTCAAGGGAGATGGAGGAAAGAGCTTGGAGTCAAAGTGCATTTATAGAGGTCTAGACAAAGACATGTGCATGCAAATATATATATATATATATATATATATATATGGATGGGGAAATAGATCTATGTGTCTATATTTATAGGTTTAGTATTAAGGTGGCGGCAGGACCTTGGGCCTTAACTCAAGCACTCCCTCAATGCATGAATACTTTCTTTTATTAAATTGGCACTCTACAATGCTCATCCTCCAGACACAACTGCTGAAGCCAAAGCTGGTGAACAAGCAAATGTGGTGAAGAAAGCTGATGGTGCCCGGCTATCAAAAGAGATAGTGTATGGGATCTTAAAGAATGGAAGATAAACAAGAGGCCATCTAGCTCAGAAGCAACAAAGCCCACATGGAAGAGCACACCAGCCTGTGTGATCACGAGGTCCCGAAGGGATCAGTTATCAGGCATCAAAAAACAAAAAAAATCACAGCATTGGCTGCATACCTCCATGATACGATTGCCGAAGACAAACTTGTGCATAAGCAAATGTGGCGAAGAATGCTGATGGTGCCCGGCTATCAAAAGAGATAGTGTCTGGGGTCTTAAAGGCTTGAAGGTGAACAAGCGGCCATCTAGCTCAGAAGCAAAAAAGCCCACATGGAAGAAGCACACCGGCCTGTGCGATCACAAGGTGCCAAAGGGACCAGGTATAAGGCATAATGCAATATATATATATATATATATATATATATATATATATACACATACCATATATATGGCATATATATGGTATATATATGATATATATATATACACATAATAGTGAATGAAGGGGGAAGTGCAGAGTGGAGACCCGAAGCCCATTTGCTGGCCACTGGAGATCCCCTCACAGAGGGGTTTAGGAGAGGAGATGGGTCAGTCAGTGTGCGATGTAGTACCGATGAAAAACACAGCTTTCCCCTAGATCCTGGATGCTTCCTCCCCACAACTACCATGCTCCGTATTCTACCTTGCAGGACTGGATAGGGCAGAGGTTGTACACTGGTACATATAGGAGCTGGAGGCACAGGGAATCCAGGGTGGATGATACCTTCAGGACCAGGAGTGTGAGGGGCGATACTGGGAGAGTAGAGGGTGAGTAGGTTGGAAACGGGGAACAGATTACAAGGATCCACATGTAACCTCCTCCCTGGGAGACAGACGGCAGAGAAGGGGGGGAGGGAGACTCCGGATAGGGCAAGATATGACAAAATAACAACCTGTGGATTATCAAGGGCTCATGAGGGAGTGGGGAGCAGGAGGGACGGTAAAAAAAAAGAGGACCTGATGCAAAGGGCTTAAGTGGAGAGCAAATGCTTTGAGAGTGATTAGGGCAAAGAATGTACGGATATGCTTTATACAATTGATGTATGTATATGTATGGATTGTAATAAGAGTTGTATGAGCCCCTAATAAAATTAAAAAAAAAAAGAGTTCCAGTCAGAGAAACTCACAGGTACAGTTCTACCCTATCCTATAGATTCGCCATGAGTTGGCATCAACTGGATGGCAGGAAGGACACATAACGATTCAGACCTGGGCTTAGTTTGGGTTCTCACTGAAGCAGACCCTGGCCAAAGACTTAAAGGCAATGAGCTTATTTAGGAAACTCTGAGCATGCAGGTAATGATGTGGCATTGTGAGCCAGTGGAGGGAAGGCCACCGATAACAAATAGATTGTGAATCCAATTACAAACCTGGGAACCTGCTGCTTAATCACTTAGGAAGTCTCCAGGGGTAGGTGTAGCACACGCCTCTCAGAGTTTTGCCATCCAAGGAGTGAGGGGCCTGGTCAGGGCTGTTCCCAGGGGCATATGTTCCTCAGCACATTCAGCCAGCACCAGCAAAGGGACCTTCAGAGCTGGCCCTTGGTGACTGAGGCGAGTACACGGAATCAGGAACTTGGGAATGAAGAGAAGGAGCACCGGGAGTGTCTGCTACAGATTGGAGACTGGAAAGTCAACTCGGTGCTCCTCAAGGGGACAGGCGCTCCCCTCTCTGGATCTCACTTTTAACATCGATACACAAAGGTCGATTCTGTGAGGGTCACAGACTGGGGACTCCCATGGCCAAATGAGGACCTGTGTGGACTCTGGTTGGCCTGCTTATTCACTGCCATCTAGAAGATTCCAACTCACAGTGACCCTGTAAGACCGAGCGGAACTGCCCCTGTGGGTTTCCGAGGCTGAAATTCTATATGGACTAGAAGGTCTCATCTCTGCACAGCCCCCCACCCTATCCCCCACCCACCGCTCCCCCAGTGTGACTGGTGGTTTCAAACTACTGACCTTCTAGTTAGCTGCCCAACACATAACCCACTGTGCCATCAGGGCTCTTTGGCCTACTTGGCTTCTATCCAATGTTATTGAATCGCCTTTGAAAAAATCAGGAGGTTTTTAAGAAAACAGGAATTTTGACTTTCTCTAGAAAAATCGATCTGGCATCACTGGAACCTAAACTAGAGGATCCACAATTCCACGTGGCTCTGGGAATCTCAACATTTCTTCCTCCTGCTCAAAGTAAAATGGTTTAAGGGGACCTTTCACAGCTGGTGGGCTGGTCTCCTTTCTAGAAAGTTGCCTCTGTAAAGAAAATGCATCTTTCTTCCCTTGTACCTAGTTGGGGGTGGTGAGGGTAGCAGGAGCCATTGGGTTAAGAAAAAACAGTCCAGGTAGCTTCAGTCTGCCCTGCCAGGGCTTTAGAGGCCAAGCCTTTTTTGCTCCAGCTGACTGGCCTGCTGTTTCCAGGGCAGCCCCACCATCTGTTCCCAGATGCAGGGAGGGAGCCGACTTTCCTTCATCACACCTGCCCCAAACTCAGGCCCAGAACTACTGTCTAAACACAGAACAACTTTTGTCTGTGGCCAAATGTGGGACCCCAAATTTCTTCCCTCTTTCCCGATACTCCTTCAGTGACTTGATGACCTGGGCCAGGCTGAGATGAATTAGCTTGCTCCTCACAGCTGGCTGCTGGGTTCCAGTCAACTCCCAGAGGCCACTGGCTGTGCCCATCAGTAGAAGTGGGAGTTGAGAACCCTCAGCTCTTGGCTGAGCAGCTCTGTCAGTCTGTAGCTGTTGACTGTAGCTGCTTCTGACAGCCAGTCTAGCTGGTGCTTTAAGTCATTTCAGTCGCTCCACCTCAGCTGTGATTAGTCTAGTCTCTGTAGCCTCAGAGGGAGGGGAAAACAAAACACCTCAATGACTTTGAATCAGAGTGGGTTATCCTCTTTTAAAAGGCAGAAAGTCTGAATTGGGGGATATTCTTGGGGGGGTCTCTTTTATGCATTTCACATTTATGAAATAAGAACTAACAGTATTTGTTCCAGTAAGTGGATCAGAGCCACCTAAGGGCCCACTCCTCCCACCAGGCCACGCCTCACTAAGAATAGAGGTCCATCACTTGTCTGGCATTTTGTGGTACTGTGGTGACTTTTGTTTTGTGAGATACTGGGAGCTATGTGATTGGCATTTCATATACCAGCAGGGTCACCCAAAGAGCTTCCAGACAAAGAACAGACAATGAAGAAGGAATTGGCTGCCTGCATGGGAAGAATGAGCCATTGAAAACCCTATGGATAGCAGCAACACTGTCAGTTACTAGACCCCCCATGAACAACAGAAGAACATTGTCAGAACGTGTGCCAGAAGATGAGCTCTTCAACTTGGAAAGTACTCAAAATACGGCTGAGGAAGAGGAAGAGCTGCCTTTTCATAGGCAAGTCGACCATAATGATGCAAATCGAGTATAGCCATCAGGACCTTCATTTGCTGATGGGGCACAACTCAAAATGAGGAGAAACAGTTCAAATCGTCATTAATAATTGAAACTTGGGATGTATGAAATATGAATCTAGGGACATTGGAAGTCATTAAAAATGAAATGGAATACATAAAGATTGATATTGTAAGCATTAGTTAGCTGAAATGGACTGATATTGACCATTTTGAAACAGAAAATCTTATGGTTTACTCTGCTGGAAATGACACAATCAAGAGAAACAACATTGCATTCATCATCAAAAGGACATTTTAAGATCTATTTTAATGTACAATACTATCTTTGATAGGATGCTATCTAGCCCCATTCAAGGAGAACCAATCAATACAACTATTGTTCAAATTTATGCACCAACCACCCAAAGCTGGTGATGCAGAAATTGAATAATTCTACCACCATATTCAGTCCCAAATTTGTCAGACTTGCTATCAAAATGCTATTGGAATGCAAAAGTTGAAAACAAAGAGGAAGGATCAGTAGTTGAAAAATATGTTCTTGGTGATAGAAACCAAGCTGGAGATCGCATGACAGAGTTTGCAAGACCAATAAATTGCTGATAGCATATACTATATTTTCCAACTTCTGTTCTTTCCTCTTTGGTTCCAACATTTGCACTCCAATCACCAATAATTACCAATTTATCTTGATTGTATGTTAGAATTTTGCATGATTAATGATTTCTTCAAACATTTGATCAACAACAAAAAAGATGACCATAAATGTGGACTTCTCCAGATGGAATACACGGAAATCAAATTGACTACACCTGTGGGAAGAGACAATAAAAGAAGCTCAATATCAGCAACTGAAACCAGTCCAGGGACTGATTGTGGAACAGATCAGCAATTGTTCATATGTGAGCTCAAGTTGAAGTTCAAGAAAATGCAAACAAGTACACGAGAGTCAATATACAACCTTGATAATAACCCACCAAATTTTGAGAACATCTCTGAATAAAGCACAGTGTCATTTAAAAAAATGGAAATAAAGAAAAGATACAAGTGCATGTCAGAAGAGACTCTGAAACTTACTCTTAATCAGAGAGTAGCTAAGGCAAATGGAAGAAATGATGAAGTAAAGAGCTAATTATAAAATTTCAAAGGACAACTCGATAATACAAAGTAAAATATTATCACAAAATGTGCAAAGGCCTAGAGTTAGAAAACCAAAACAGAACATATTCAGCATATCTTAAACTGAAAGAACTGAAGAAAAATGTCAATTCTCGAGGTGCAATATTAAAAAATTCTATGGGCAAAATATTGAATGATGAAGGAAACATCTGAGGACGATGGAAACAATATGGAGTCACTGTATCAAAAAGAATACACCAACATTCAACCATTTCAGGAGGTAACATATGAGCAAGAACCAATGGTCAGGAAAGAAGAAATTCAAGATGCATGGAAAGCACTAGCCCAAAACAAGATGCCAGGAATTGCTGGAATATCTATTGAAATGTTTCCACAAGCTGATAAAGCACTGGCAGCACTCACTCATCTATGTCAGGAAATTTGGAATACAGCTACTTGGCTAACAGACTGGAAGAGATCCATATGTGTATACATACCAAAGAAGGGAGACCAACGGAATGGTCAAATTATGTAACACTATCATTGGCATCACATGTGAGTCAAATTGTACTGAAGCTAATACAACAACAGTTGCATTAATTCATTGACAGAAAATTACCATATTCAGCATTCAAGAGCCATCGTGGCACAGTGGTTACAGGTTGGATTGCAAACCCCAAGGTCAGCAGTTCAAAACCACCAGTCACTCCGTGGGAGAAAGGCAAGGTTTTCTACTCCCATAATGAGTTACAGTCTCAGAAACTCACAGGGGCAGTTAGTTCTACCCTATAATATAGGGTCAGGATGAGTTGTCATCAACTACAAGGCAGTGAGTTTGGTTTCCCAGAGATTTAAGCCAGATTCAGAAGAGGATGTGGAACAAAGGATATCAGATGGATCTTGCCTGAAAGCAGTGAATACCCTAAAGATGTTTACTTATGTTTTATTAACACCCAAGCTATCTGACTGTGTGGATCATAAGAAAACATGGATAGCTTTGAGAAGGGAATTCCAGAACACTTTGTCTTGCTCATGTGAAACTTGTACATGGTTTAAGAAGCAGTAGCACAATTAGAACAAGGGTAGATTGCATGGTTTAAGAATCAAGAAAGGTGTGCATCCCGGTTGCACCCACTTATTATACTTTTTCAATCTGTATGGTGAGCAAATAATCAGAGAAGCCAATTATATGAAGAAGAGGACAGAATCAGATATGGAGGAAATATTATTAACAACCTGCTATATGCAGACGACACAGTTTGGCTTGCTGACAAGGATGGGGGACTTGAAGCACTTGCTGGTGAAGATCAAGGATTGCAGCCTTCAATGTGGGATACAGCTCAACACAAAGAAAACCAAAATCCTCACAACTGAACCAATAGGTAACATGATGATAAATCGAGAAAAACCTGAAGTTGTCAAGGATTTTGTCTTGTCTGGATCCACAAGCAATGCTCCTGGAAGCAGCAGTCAAGAGATGAAAAGATACATTGCACTGGGTAGATCTGCTGCATAAGAGCTCTTTAGAATGTTGAAAAGTTAGGATGTTACTTGAAGCAGGAAGTACACCTGATCCAAACCATGGTGTTTTCATTTGCCTCATCTGCATGTGAAAAGCTTGCCATTGAGTGAAGAAGACCCAGGTAAACTGTATGAATTTGAACCATGGTACTGGCAAAGAATATTGACAGTACCATGGACTGCCAAAAGAACAAACAAAATCTGTCTTGGAAGTACGGCCAGAATTCCCATTAGAAGTAAGGATGGTGAGACTTTGGACATGTTGTCAGTGGAGACCAGTCCCTGGAGAGGCATCAGGCTTAGAAAAATGGAAGGGCTGTGAAAAAAGGTTGAAGGCCCTTGAAGAGCTGGATTGACACAGTGACTACAACAAGAGGACTGAGCATAGGAACACTTGGGTGGATGGAGGAGAAGCTGTTATTGTTACATTCTGCTGTGAATAGGTTTGCCATGGACCAGAACCAACTGGATGGCAAACTAACAACAACAACAACAACAACAACAACAACAACAGGGAGAGACATTAAAAAGCCAAACTCACTGCCATTGAGTTGACCTTGATTCAGAACAACCCTGGAGGACAGGGTAGAACTGGCACCCGTGAGTTTCCCGAGAGTGTAACTTTTCACAGGAGGGGAAAGCCTCTTTAAGCTACTACTTAGCAGCCCAGCCCATCACCAGGGCTCCACAAGGATAGAGAGAAGCACTGTTAGGGCTGGATAGGGCAGAGGCTGTACACTGGTACATATGAGGGCTGGAGGTACAGGGAATCCAGGGTGGACGATACCTTCAGGACCAAGGGTGTGAGGGGCGATGCTGGGAGAGTGGAGGGTGAGTGGGTTGGAAAGGGGGAACTGATTACAAGGATCCACATGTGACCTCTTCCCTGGGAGAGGGACAGCAGAGAAACGGGAAAGGGAGACTCCGGATAGGGCAAGATATGACAAAATAACGATGTATAAATTACCAAGGGCACAAAGGGAGGGGGGGAAGGGGAGGGAGGGGGAAATAAAAGAGGACCTGATGCAAAGGGCTTAAGTGGAGAGCAAATGCTTTGAGAATGATTGGGGTAGGGAATGTATGGATGTGCTTTATACAATTGATGTATGAATATGTATGGATTGTGATAAGAGTTGTATGAGTCCCTAATAAAATGTAAAAAAAGAAAAGAGGAGAAAAAAATGATTAGGGCAAAGACTGTACAGATGTGCTTTATACAATTGATGTATGTATATGTATGAACTGTGATAAGAGTTGTATGAGCCCCTAATAAATTGTTAGAAAAATGATCCTCAATTCTATCTGAATCCTTGCCATAGCTCCAAGTTGCCTTAATAAACACGAGCAAAAAATGTACCTCTGGCAGCAGACCGCTCAGGTTCAAATCCAGGCTCTCTAACTTATTGACTATGTGACCTTGGGCAAACCTGGACCTCTCTGTACTTCTAAAGATTCACTTTCCAAAAGGGAAGTCATAAGCCAACTTTTCTTATTCCTCACTGGGTTGCTTTGAAGATGAAATGAGACATCTGTCTAAAAATGCTTCTGACCATCCCTTGGTTCTCAGAGCTCCACAAATGCTATGGATTATTGTTATAAGATTATGAATGATTTTTTTCCAAGGGTAGTGCAAAGATTAACATCAGTGCTACTTCTCTCTGACAAAATATAAATCCAAATTTCTAAATAGCAGGGTCTGAACGGATGCGCTGTTAACAGCATCTTGCTTTTCTCCCATCACTTGTCACAGTAAATCTGATAAGAAATGCTGGGCTAGGGCCTGCAGCCAAGCCCCTCACTGGCAGCGTGCAGGACCTCAGGTTGTTGGCAGGCCAAGGGGCATCACAATGGCAAGAGGAGACTCCACAAAGAGCCCCTGATTCCTCCCCCACGCACCCCTTCCCCACGTTCAGGGTTAAACGTCAAAATACTATTTTTTTGTCACCTGGTGAAATAATGGGCCCCCCATTCCCGTTGCCTTGGTATCATCAGAGCGCAACAGCCACGTGGGGTAATCGCTGTCTCCGGTTAATGCTGCTCAGTTCAAACATTTTCACAGGCCCTGGCGAAATGAAACCCGTGCTTACTACCTAGGTGGAGTTTGAGGCGATTCAACCCATTTGCTTCTGCTGAAGAGGCTACCTCAGAAAAACAGGAAATTAAAACATAGAGGGTGCCATTGACATTAGGTTTCTCATTTTCTTCCTTTCTTCCCTACCTTCCTTTCTTCTTCTTGCCCTTCTCTTTCTCTTTTCTTCCTTCCCTCCCTTTGCTCACGTCTTCCTGCCTGCCTTCACCTTCCATCTTCCCTCCCACACTCCTCCATTTCTTCTTCGCTCCTCTCTCCCCACCGCCACCTTTCTCCTTTCCTTCCCTGCCTTTTCCCTTCAGCCTCCCAGTCTCCCTCCTTCACTCTCTCCCTTTGCTCCTTCCTTTCCCGACCTTGTTTTGATCCAGTGATTTGTACTCCTTTCTTCCTCTCATCCCACCCATCCCCATTGCTGGAGAAACATCAGTTCCTTGTGGCGCTGGTTTCTTGGCACCAGACCCTGTTCTTTGGGTGTTCATAAGTCTGCGTCCTGTGTGCAAACTTAAGACAGACATATGATCAGGGTTGGACAGAAGATGGGATTTGACAGGTGTACTGCATCCCAAATCTCCAGGAGACAAAGGTAAAGTCAGGCTCTTGCCTTTAAGGTTATGTCTCCCATTGTAACTGCATCCCACAGAGGCTCCTGCCTCCTGGCCACCTGAGGCCTGCTGCCTGCCTTCCTCTAGCTCCTGGGGAATTGGGGCAGCAGTGGCAAGAACAACAAAAATCCCCAGGAGTTGACAAGAAGGGAGGCTGCCTTGCTCGAGAGACGGCCCCCTCACCCACCTGCATGTTGTTGAGATGCAGGTTCTCATCCCTGTGGCTGGGCAAGAAACGCCCCCTCCCCAAACGCAGTGGCTTCAAACAAGGACCATCATCGTGTGGTTGCTGGGACGCCACTGGGTCGTGCTTGGTGTCTCCCATGAGTTGGCAGTCACATGGGAGCTGGGGCAGGGGCCTCTGGTGACTCCAGTGACTACATGTGCACTCAGAGGGCTGGCAGCTGAAGCTGGCCGTTAGCTGGGTGCTTAGCTGGGTTGTTGGTTGGAGTGTCTCCACGTGGCCTTTCCAGGCGGCTCAGGCTTCTTTCAGCATAGTGTCCGGGTGCTGAGAAGTGTCCTGAGAGGTAGCACGTCGAGGCTGGACATTCTAAGGGTGAGCACTCAAGAAGTCTTTGAAGGGATTTTTCAGAAGCTGTGAAGCACTTTGTGGGAGGGAAGGGGGTTGACCAAACTAGATGTCACAGTGTCATCTTCTCCATAATCTATTGGTCACAGAGGTCATGAAACATCCCAATTTAAGGGCAAATGGCATAGACTCTACCTTCCTATAGGTAGCCTGTCAAGGAATTTGGGGGTCACATACGAAGACTGGAAGACCCTGGGTTGCACAAATGGTTAAGGACTCAACGTATCAAGAGGTGGGCAGTTGCACCCCTCAGAAGAAATAACTAATGGCCTGCTTCTAGAAGCCCACAGGCTTGAGAATCCTGTGATGTGTAGTTTCTCCCTGGCACCCAGGGGGTCCTCGGGAGCCAGAACCAACATAACAGCAACGGGTTGGGTTTTTGTTGGTTTTGTTTGGGCTAATATTAAAACGACTAGTATGAAATTATATATGTATTGTGTTTAACTCTCAGGACTCTGATTATGCTGAAGTTGAACAAAACCGTCTGCCTCTTCTATGAACGCCAGCCGATGGAGGCAAAGGGTGAGGGTCTAGAGGAAGAATGAATGTCACATTCCCGTCCTCATGTTTCAGTTGTCCTTAAAGGGCACAGGGGACAAACCAGACGTCTTTGATATGATTTTAGCCTAATGATGTGCTAGTATGATGATGAGCAGTATGAAAAGTGGTTTTAACTAATGTGATCCAATATTTGAAAAGTTGACGATTTCACATCGAATTTTATATTCTCAGCATCTCAGTTACAAACAGAAAATCAGGCCTTAAAATCCTTGCATTTCCCCAAGGCAACAACAGTCTGGAGCTAGAATTTGAATGTCCCCTGTGGATGAGCTGACACGTGCCTGTTAACCACAGTCCCCATCCATCCCTATTGCCCCCAACACAGAGGTTGGCTACAAGTATCCTTTATCTATATGGCTAAATAGATTAGTTGGTTTGGATTGGGTTGCTAGTTTTTCCTGTTTTGTTTTGCTTACTTTTGATTTTTTGGGGGGGCTAGGAAATGGTGTGTATTTTGGTACCATGTCTTCCAAAGCGAGAAAACCAAACCCAGTAAGCCAAGAAGGTCAAACAGTCTAGATTAATGATGAAAGGAGGAGCCCTGTTGGTGAGGTAGATTATGAGTTGGACTTCTAACTGCAAGATCAGAAGTTCGAAACTCCCCCCACCCCCACTCCACAAGAGAAAGATGAGATTTTCCACTCCTGTAAAGATTTACAGCCTTGGAAACCCACAGGGGCAATTCTATACTCTGTCCAAAGGGTTGCTATATGTCAGAATTGATTCCAGGGTAGTGAGGTTTTCTTGATTGATATAAATAATTTTTGGTGAGTATTGAAAAAACCAGTCAATATTATTTTTAATACACATCAAAGAAGGTCCACATTAATTGTTCACACAACACTGCCACCTTCTTTCTTTATTCCCTTGCCTCCCACTCTCCTTCCTTCCTCCCTATGGTCTTTTATCTCATTCGTTTTCTTTCAAGGGTTAGCCTAGGAGTGGGAAAGTCTGACTATTCTTAACCAAAAGACTAAATTGGTGTTATTACTTGGGTTAAATTTTTTTCTTTTCTCTTCTTCTATTGGTTTGTGTCATGTAACCCAGAAAATGGGGAAACATTTGGAACATCAAAACACTATCCTTTCTCAGTAGACTACAAGCATTAAAGGCAACAGAGATAAATACTCCAATAATAACAATAACATACAAGGATAGCTAGAGAGATAAATAGATAGATAGAAAAACCACAAAATCTGAGCAGTTGTGGGCAGGAGAATGGGACTAGCCCCATGAATAAATATAGGTTTGCCAGAGAATAGTTCTATATACATATTAGCATATACTACAAATATGACCATGAATATAATAGTGCATCCAGGAGGCATAGTTATAAAAATGTCTTAGCTAGAACAAAACCCCTTGAGGGAGCGTGTCCTAAATATTGGGGATCAGGAACATAGCTCTGAGAGACCTCAAGATCAATTGGTACAAACTAGCTCACAAAGACAATGTTCTGTATCCATCAGGGAAGTGACTGGGGTCTTCAAAAGCTAGTGAGTAGCAAACTAAAAGTCGGTTCTTGGTCTCACCCTATGTGTTGGACAGGGTTCTCTAGAGAGACAAAACCATATTGCTAGTAATTATATATAAATATATTTATAAAGCTAGATATGCAACACAAGAAATGAACCACTAAATTATATACAGATAGATAACACAAGAAACTAACAGTTAAATTATAAAACAGTGAGACACTAGCAGTCCTTTAAGGCTTGAGAGCCGCCAGTTGCCAGTCCCTTTCTGTAGAGAGAGCTGGGCTATATATACCCAGCCAGAAAACAACAAGGCAAGTCACCAACTGTCGGTCCCCAGCTCCAGAGACGGACATTCCAATCCTGTGGGATTAAATGGACCTCAACTTACAGCGACACAGTCCACAAGCTAGGCATCCCACAGGTAGTGTACCCCTTTAAATTGAGGCACAGAACAAGCAAGGCGAGGCTTACGAAGCCATTTATCCCTCTGCCCTTCGATTAATCCTACTTGTGTTTATCGGCCAGGCTGGCACAATAAACTATTGCACCCTGTCTGGAGCAAATAACATTGAAGAAGCTCAAGATGCCTGGCAACAATTAGTCCAAATCAGTAATGGACTATGCGTACCTCAGCCTCTATGATGCTAAGGTCAGAAGAACTAAATGGTGCCTGCCTATCACAAACAGCTGCTCTGAAAGGGATCATGGTACATGATCCTAGATAGAGTGGGGAGTAATGTGTAAGAAAACTGAAAGTCATATTACTACTACTACCAATAGTAATAAAAATAATGATAAAAGATGAGGTTTATTGGTTAGATAGACTAGTGAGATCCCCACTACTATGGTCCTTCATCACCCTTCAGGTCTGGAACTGAATTCAACCCCCTGAAAAATACACAGGTTTATAAAGTGAACCTTATGAGAAAAGATTGCAGCCCTCAGTATGGATTACAACTCAATGTCAAGAAGACACACATCCTCACAACTTGATCAATAGGTACCATGATAAATGGAGAAGTTTGTTGTTTTTTTTACTTGTTGTTATTTGTTGAAGTTGTCACGGATTTTTTTGTCTTGATGAGGTCTATAATCAATGCTCTTGGAAGCTGTAATCATGAGATCAAATGACGCATTCCATATGGATACATTTGGTGCACAATACGTCTGTAGAGTGCTAAAAAGCAAGGATGTTACTTTGAGGACTAATGTGCACCTTACCCAAGCCATAGTAATTTAAATTGCCTCATAAGTATGTGAAAGTCAGACATTGAATGAGGAAGGCTGAAGAAGAATTGATATGTCTGAATTGTGGTGCTGGTGAAGAATATTGAAAGTAACATGGACTGCCAAGGGAACAAACAGATCTGTCTTAGAAGAAGTATGGTCAGAGGGCTCCTTAAAGGCAAGGATGGTGAGACTTCCTCTCACATACTTTGGTCATGTTATTAAGAGAGACTAGTCCCGGGAGAAGGACATCATGCCAGGTGAAGTAGAGGGACAGTGAAAGAGAGGAAGCCCCTTAAGGAGATGGATTGACAGTGACTGAAACAAGGGGCTCAAGCTTGGGAACAATTAGGAGAATTATTCAGGGCTAGGTAGTGTTTCTGAATGTTTGGCATAGGGTCAATGTGGGTTGCAACTGGCTCAATGGCACCTGATAAGAACAACTACACCAAAATGAATCATAGCACTGAGGAGCACACATTCCTCAGAACCATCAACCATTCAAAAGCAAATAGGCAGTATTTGCCCAAGGCCAAATTCAAAAGGCAGGCAAGGTTAGGGGAGAAGGGTGAATGAAAACAGGAAGCAGAGTTTCAATGGCATGAGTGATATTACATTGCAGGAGATTGTCATCAATGTCACATAACCAAACGTGTATAAATTGTCACGTGCAAAGCTGATTTTCTCTGTAAATCTTAACCCACCTTAAAATAAAAAGTTTCTTTTTTAAAACAAAGACACCATCGTTCATATTATAGACACAGCCAAAGATCTCCTGGACAATCCTAAAATGATCTCCCAAATGATTTGGGTAGTTAGCCCTCCCCAGGGAGTTCTACCCATTGAAACGCTGGGCGGTTATGGCTGCAATTATATTTCAGGCCAGAAGAGGCAGCAGAGGCCTGGTTGTTCAAATGCTACAAAACTACCAGACAATGGGCAAACAGTTTCTTTCCACGGACGACTAGCGGCTCTGTCATATCCATGTCTGGTGTTCAACACTTGGCGACAGAATCCAGCCCGCTGGGTTTGGGTGGGGTCTGTTTCTCAGCCATGCTTGGCTTGGGATTGTTCTATGGCATCCACAAAGTGGAGTCCTTTCCTTTCTGATGTCCCGAGAAAGCTGTTTTCTCCTTTTTCTCTCTCTGGCCCTCTTCCCAAGAACCCTGGGGTTCACTCTGCTTTCCTCTGGTTGATGTTTCTCAGGCCGTTACTTGACCTCGGTTCATCTACTGCAGGTGACCATTAGCAAGTAACTGTACCGTCCTTGGATGGTATTGTTCATGAGCTAGGCTGCGAACTACGGGTTAAAGGTTTGAGTTCACCCAGAGGTGCCTTCCAAGAAGGGCCTGGTGATATGCCTCTGGAAAAAAACCCACCCCAGCCATGGAAAATTCTAGGGACCGGACTTCTCTAACACACTTGGGCTCTCCATGAGTCCGAGTTGACTCAATGGCAATTGGTTGCTGGTATTCCTGTAAGTAGAAGACAACAATCTTTAAGCAGTCCCTCTTGGATTCATGGGAGGAGGATGGCTTCCTCTGAAAGAACTTCTCAGGGCTCCAAGGACTCAATGATCTTACAAAAAATGAGAGAAATGATGAGCCTGATGACAGATGATATTGCTATGCAGGCCTCGTTTCAGGATGCTCAAGTTTCCAGGTCTTTCCCTGACTCACAGTGGAGCCCTGTGAGGTTCCAAATAGAAGGGCACCCTTGCTCCCAGGACCTGGAGCCTTGTAGCTGAGCAGAGCAGTCATGATGAGAAAGAGGACCCAAGGGGGAAGTCAGGGGGCTGCTTCACTTGTCTCAGTGTCATGCAAACAAATATTTTGGCAGGAAATTTCTCTTCAAGAGTGTTCTGATTTCCTTTTTTTTTTTGGTATTAATTCTTTTTTTAAATTAATTAATTTATTTATTTTAACAATTTATTGGGGCTGATACAATTCTTTTCACAGTTCATACATATACATACATCAATTGTATAAAGCACATCTGTACAGTCTTTGCCCTAATCATTTTTTTCTCTTTTCTTCTTTTACATTTTATTAGGGACTCCAACAACTCTTACCACAATCCATACATATACATACATCAATTGTATAAAGCACATCCATACATTCCCTGCCCCAATCATTCTCAAGGCATTTGCTCTCCACTTAAGCCCCTTGCATCAGGTCCTCTTTTTTTTCCCCCATCCTCCCCATTCCCTCCTCCCTCATATGCCCTTGGTAATTTATACGTCGTTATTTTGTCATATCTTGCCCTATCCGGAGTCTCCCTTCCCCTCTTCTCTGCTGTCCCTCTCCCAGGGAAGAGGTCACATGTGGATCCTTGTAATCAGTTCCCCCTTTCCAACCCACTCACCCTCCACTCTCCCAGCATCGTCACTCACACCCTTGGTCCTGAAGGTATCATCCGCCCTGGATTCCCTGTACCTCCAACCCTCATATGTACCAGTGTACAGCCTCAGTCCTATCCAGCCCTGCAAGGTAGAATTCGGATCATGGTAGTTGGGGGGAGGAAGCATCCAGGATCTGGGTGAAAGCTGTGTTCTTCATCGATACTACCTCACACCCTAATTAACCCATCTCCTCTCCTAAACCCCTCTATGAGGGGATCTCCATTGGCCAACACTTGGGCCTTGGGTCTCCACTCTGCACTTCCCCCTTCATTTAATATGATATATATATATATATATACATATATATACATATATATATACATATACACATATATACACATACATACACACACTATCTGTTCTGATTTCTTGAAGAAAATCTTTTTCTGAACCATTTCCTCAGGGGAAAACCACTCAACTACCTCGGGAAGGAACATTTTTCTCCTTCCAAGCTTACCAGGCTGTGCTAACTCACAGAGGAGGTGTGACTAGCAGGCAATGAAACTGATTTCCAGACGCCTATGAAAATCAGCAAGTGCTCGGCTGCTAAGTGAAAGGTCGGCAGTTGGAAAACCCCAGCTGCTCTGCAGGAGAAAGTGGTGGCTGACTGTGTCTGACAAGATGACAGCTTTGGAAACCCAATGGGGCAGTTCTCCTCTGTGTTCTACGGTTGCTTTGAGTTGGAGTGGACTTGATAGTGATAGATCTGATCTTTTTCCCCATGAAAATCAGCTTGCACGAATACATGTGCATTCATGGATGTCTGTGTCTGCTTTGGCATGCATGTGCACATATGTGCCTATTTGCACGTGGATGAATACGTCTGTGAATGTGGGCGTCTCTATTTACTTTGCCATGTGTGTGCACATGTCTGCCTTTGTCAGTATGCATGCGGGCTCAGGCAGCATAAAGAGATCACAGAGAAACTTGGAGAGAAAGAGAAAAGTAACCTATTTTCTCATGGGTCTCCCATACCTGACGGTCTACTGGCATCCACCGCCACGAAGACCAGAGGTCACTTCATGCCATGTGTCCAGCTGCCCATTGCTGGTTGAGGTCAGTCACCAGGGAGGCAAGTCAGACTGGCCTCGCCAACCTACCACCCACCTGCAGGAGTGATTCCCACCATCTGTCCTGGAGCCCCTCCCACCTTACTCAGCCTCCCTAGACCTTGAGTGAAAGGCGTTTCCAACGTTTTTACATAAAGATTTCTGAGATTGACTGAAGAAATGATTTCATTTGACAAAACAAGAAGCTTTGAATTTAAAGATTTGAGGCAAGTCCCCTTCAGAGAGGGGGACACAGGACGGGGCCATGCTCCCTTCCGGTATGCACAGGGGTTGCTATGAGTTGGAACCAACTTGATGAGCACCTGCCAGCAACAACAACAACCAGAAGTTGTCCAAACTTCTGTGGCCTCAACTCGGAAATGAGAATATTATTATTGCCTCCTAGAAAGAACTCAAGGTATGTACAATTGGTTAATAGGCGTTTGGAAAGTGAGTACATTAAGTGGACTGATGACATTGATAAGGCAATAAGAAACTGAGAAGGCTTCACTAACAGGTGCTTTCACATCTGTAACCAGTAGATTCCTTCCTTCTTCATCTCTTGCCATCTTAATCAGCTCCCACACTTTCCAGGCAGCTTGAGGGATTAAATGTTCAGTCTGATCCTATTATAAGCCTCAGCCTCAGAATCAGAGGCTTTACCTGAGGTTTGAGGAGCTATACTGGGAATGAGGGAGAGTAACCTGTCTTTTCTATTGCTCTCCTATCGCTCCCTCTTCCCTAGCCCTTCCCTGTCTCTGGGCCTGCCTTTCCTCCCTAGAGCATTGGCTTCCGGGAGAAGGGGATGGAAACAATGAGCACAATGAGCACATTCCTGACCAGGCCTCTTACCATGCTATGTTCCAAGCCTCTCTTGGAAGGGCCTCCACGAAGTCCTCTTATGTGATCTCACAATAACTTGTTAGATACCATTGAGTGAGCTCCTGACTCACAGCAAAAGTACACACAAGAGATTGAAGCACCACCTGGTCCTGCACCGTCCTCACAATGGTCCTTGTGTGTGAGCCCATGGTTGCAGCAGTGTGGAGGAGATCCTGTCCAAGAAGGCTGCCAGTGGGTGGGAGGGGCTGCAGCTTTCAGAGACTTTGGTGGATGCCAAGGTGGATAGTTCACGGCGTATCATATGAGGTCAGCCAGCGGGCCTTGGGGGCCCTTCCCATTATCCATAGATATATGAAATAAATGGAGGCCCTCAGCAAGATGGGCTGCAGACACCTCCAGGACTCACTTGATCCTTGGCAAGCTCCCTTAGCCTTAGGACACCACCTGCTGGAACTGTGGCTTTGCTGCCTCTCCTGGCTCTCAACTTCCCTCCTAGAGGACTCCAGCCACCCTTCTCCTTCCAGATCCTTCCAGCAGGAGGCAGATATTGGTCTCTATGCTTTTGCATGTGGCCAGTTTTCTAGGGACAGATCAGCCTCTCCCAAGAATTTGGGTTCACCAGACTGAGCGTGCCCACAAGTCTGCAGAGCGTATGGCCAGGCCTCTGAAGAAAGAACTGCTGGAAGATTTGCCCCTTTTCAAAAGCGCTAATTCCACAGTTGAGAGCTCGTCTCCTGGGGACTCAGCTTGAGTCTCAAGGAGCACATCCCCTTTGACACTGCTGGCAACTCGAGGTGCTGTGGGTCATTTTCTTGCCTTTGAGGAGTGCAAGGGAAATGCTACAATATGTCCCTTCACATGAACCACCAATCCTTATCTGGAGAACTCTCCGAGATGACAGGGATGGGAGGGAGATGTTTCTGGGGCACGCTTTCACCTGACATCTCTCAGGTGAGTCAAACATTTGACCCCCAAAAGTTGAGTATGATGGTGAGAGTTCAGGCTGGGAGATAGAGTGTCTGGGTTCAAATCAAGAGACTGCACATCTCAACTCCCATGGTTCTACTGCATAAAACCCAAGCCAAGCAGTTTATCACTTCCCTGCTGAGTATCCTACTGAGGCCAGCTAAACTCATTCTTTGCTGATGACAACGTTGCTTGTACCAAATGGCTTTGCCATGTAGCCCTTAGCAATGGCCAGAAGGGCTGCTCATCAAACCGCAGAGCAGGGCTTCTGGCGCACACGTTAAGAAGGGGGCTATTCACAACAAGGTCAGTAGTTCAGAACCCACTAGCTGTTTCTCTGGAGAAAAACTGTGGCTGTGTGCTTCCATAAAGATGCCCAGCCATGGAACCCCCCTGGAGAGGGCCTTGATGAGCTGGAGTGAGCTCTACAGGAGTGGGATTTTTTACTGTGGATGTAATCCCACCTGGGCAGAGATTTTCTTTGTGACATTAAAGAGGCTGTACCTTACACCAATCACTTGGCTGTTACAAAAGGATTCAATTCAACACTGAAGCAAACCAACTCCAAGGGAAGAAGGCAGCTGCCATGCAGAGAGCTCCAAGGACCACCAACCATGGAGGTTATTGAAGCCAAAACAAGAATACCACCCACCAGCCCTCAGCCCCCAGGGATGGACAAAGAGAGCCTGCCCATCAAGCTGGTGCACTGGCATGATGCTGTCAGCCTCCGGTGCTGTGAGAACATTGACTTTGGTGTGTTAAAGGCACCCACTTGTGGTACGTTTGTGATGTCAGCGTGTGGAAACTATGGCAAGCCCCCCTCCCTGTCTCACAGCAGCAAAGCCTCGGCATTAAAACCCCGTGCCTTCTGTGGCGCTTGCCAGCTGTGAGAGGGCAGAAAATGCCCATGGCTTTTCTGCTCCTTGTTGCGACCTCCCTCTGAGGCAGGGAGCAGAGGATGTGAGGTTGGAATCTGTTTTGTTTCATCACTACCCTTTGTCATCTCTCTGAACACTGTCATGTGCTCCTCACCAGTGCTTCGCCCTCTCTATCACCAAGCCATGTGCTCTTTAAAACATGCACACACACACACACACACACACACACACCTAATGTTCACATTTTGAGGCACATTTTTCTTTAATTCACTAATAATAACAATAATTATTCAAAGCCACATTACCATCTGAAAAGAAATCTCTATGCATACACATAGATCATGGATGCCAACTGCCTTCTTAACAACATTTCCCAATGAAATATTCAGCAGCGATTATATTAAGCCTGAAGCTGTTCATCAGTTTGTGTTAATCAAAACAAAAACAAGAGACGAAGGGATCCAAAAGGACATGTAAGATCATAGACTGAAAGTAGCCCCATCGAGCACCAAAGGCTTGTCCAGAAGGGCAGAGCCACAGGTAAAAGCTACATCTCTCTGGAGTTGCTGGCATTTAACTAGATGCAAAATATCAGCGCAGGAAATGGCTTGCCCAATGCAAATACTAACAAGGGAGGCATGTGTTCCTGTGTAAATGGAGCTTCAGCCAATCCGGGCCTTCAGGATCCAGCTCCCATCGCAGCATCCACGGGAAGCACCAGGGGAATGTTCCGTTTGCTTATTTTCCCTCTCTTTGCTAAGAAGAAAAAGAGCCTTTGTGGCCTAGTGGCTACAAGTTGGGCTGCTAATTGCTATATCAGCAGTTTGAAAGTACCAGCTGCTTTGTGGGAGAAAGATAAGGCATTCTGCTCCCATAAAGAGTTCGAGTCTCAGACACTCACAGGGGCAGTTCTACGCTGCCCTATAAGTTGGCTGTGAGTCAGCATGGATTTGATGGCAGTGAGTTTTCTAAGAGTAAGAAGTATCTAGGGGTGTAAACAGTTAATGAGCTCTGCTATTAAGGGAAAAGTTGTCATTCCCAACCCACTTAGAGGAGCTGTGAAAGAGAAGCCTGGCAATCTTCTTCAGAATCCTCGGCCATTGAAAAGTTTATAGAATGTATTGACCTAGGTTGTTAAATAGATCCAGGTATATGGTGGAGCATACAGGGACCAATGTCATAAAACGGGGTGGGGGTGGAAAAAATCTCTGAGACAGACGCAAAAACTGTGAGGGAATGAGTTGTTGAGGCTGGGGGATCAGGACCATCGTCTCTGGGATTTTTAAAGTCCCTGAGCAATCAGGAAAGGGGCAACAGTTGGTCTCTCCCCATCCAGAGGACAGCAGAAGAGGAGAACTGATTGGGCACAATGAATCAATGACTAGTGACTCAAGCAACGATCACCCTCCACCACTGAAAACCAGAAGAACTAGATGGTGCCTAGCTCTCACTATCGACTGCTATGAAAGAGATCACATTAGAAGGGCTTGATTAGAGTAGAAGGGAAATGTGGGGCAAAACTCAAAATCATGATAAAACACCAAGCTTACTGTTTGGATAAAGGCTGGTGAAATTGCAAGACTATGGTGCTTAGTTACCCTGCAGGTCTGGAACTGAACTCATCATGGCTCGATGTTCAACCAAACAATAGACAGGTCTATAATGGGAACAATGACATTAGAGACATACAAATACCGTAGAATAATAGATCACATGAGATCAAAAGACAGCATTCCCCCAAGAACGAAGTTCAAAAAAGTTGAGAATGAAGGAAGCTTGGAGACAAGAAACAAGAAGATGTGGGGGAAGTGATGGTACATTGTGGGAATTGCTATCAATGACATGAAACAAAATGTGTATGCGTTGCTCAATGGACAGCTGAGCTGCTCTTTAACCTTCACCCAAATCACAATAAAAATGTTTTTAATCAAAGAAAACTTCATGGTTCACTTCTACTCTGACACACACGGGGTGATGAGGAAATAGTGTCAACCGGGTTTGCTGTGGTCCAACCACCAGACATGTGCTTATGGGAGAAGAGCATGCTGACGCTGGCAATACCGAGCAGGACCAAGATGGTTTTATTTGCCTGCATCATGAAGATGGTAGCCCTGGTGGTGAGATGATTCAGAGCTCAAGTGCTAACCAAGAAGCCACCCAGTTTAAACTCACCCAGCCCTACTGAAGGAGATTTCCCTCCTCAAAGGTGTTGTTGGTTGTTATGTGCCATTGAGGCGATTCTGACTCCCTGTGACGGGAAGGAAAGGCACACTGTGCTATAGTGTAAGGGTTTTCAGTGGCTACTTCCTCTGAAGTGGGCAGTGGAACCCTTCTTTGTATTCTGTTCATAGCCTGGAAGTTTCCCTGACACCTCTTCACTTGAGGTAACCCTGCTGGCATTTGAAATACCAGTCACGTGGCTTCCAGCATCACAGTAACACACAACTCACCACAGCACCACTAATGGACAGACAACAACAGGATAGGAGTCTTCATGGGAGCAGGCAGTCACGTCGTCACTCTCTCGATGGGGATCAGTGAGTTCAAACTGCCAGTCTCTCTGTTACAGTCGCACATGCAACCACTGTGCTACTAGGTATATTTCCCTTAAATTCTGCCTAGAAAAATCTGTGGAACAGTTCTCTGTCACAGAGGGTCACTGTGAGCCAGGATGGGCTCTGAGACACACAAATGCAACACCATGAAGCCACCTTACTCTGTCCTGCTCTTATTTAACTCTATTCTTTTCTGAGCTATCTTTTCCATATATTCAGAAGAGACTCGCACTGAGCAGTGTTGATTCCACCAAGGCCAGGAAGGAGATCAAAGAGTCACAAAGGACTATCTCTTTGCTCTCATGCCACTTCACTAAGGAGGCTTGGGTGGCAGCTGGAAGCTGCACATTTCACTCCCTGTCCCTACACTCCTGGCTGAGTCTCCTCAGAGTGAGACTGCCCCTTTACCCAGCTCACTGCATTGGCTGTCTTGCTCTGAAAAGAGAATTTGCACATGTGAGTCTGACTGGGTGACAGATGGGAATCTTAATGCTGCTCTTTGGAATATGAAAGGCCTCGGATCACAGTGCTGCAGGGGAGTGATGTCTGCAGAAGACCTGCTGGTCTCCCAGTTAGAAAGAAGCCTTCCCCTTTGCCTCAGAGGTGCGTTCACTGTGGGTGGCAAGTCAGATCCTTGGGCTGGCACTCTCAGTAAACAGATCATATGGGCACCTTGAGAAGCGCTTGCTCACTGACCCAGCTCCCCAAGGATGTAAATATACCAACCAGGATGACTATGGACACCAGTGCCAAGAATGATCACATTCTTTGCATGTGTACAAATGAGGTGGGCAGCCACCTTCGCTGATGGTGGCTGCACAGTGTCTGGAATCACACCTGGCTAGGTGGACCATTGAAAGAGTTGGTGACATGATAATAGGGAGTACACCCCCTTGCCAGTAAAGCTGAGGAAATGGCATTTGAGGAAACAGGGGCAGCCGGGTAGCCAGCATGAAGTGAGCGAGAATGTTGCTTGTGCCTCCTTTGTTCACTGGTGGCTGCTGGCATCTGGGTAGTGAGGACACCATGGCTACTGCCAGAATTCTCCACGGTCCCTGGTTCCACTCTCAAGTCGCTGGCTTCATCACTACCACTGCCATCGAGTTGATTCTGACTCACAGCAACCCGAAAGGACAGAGTAGAACTGCGGCTGGTGGGTCTGGGGGGCTGTGGATCATTATGAGAGCATTTCTATCTCTCAGTAGCTAAAGGGTCCAAAATGCTGGCCTTACGGTTAGCAGCCCAACATGACCCACTTGGTCATGAACCCTTGCCAGCTGATCCAGGGAGTCCATTCCCAAGTGCATATCTAAAAGAATGAAAGACGAGTACCCAGATGGATGCTGCACTAATCACTATGGGCAAAAGGTAAACAATAAGCCAACAATACCCATCAGTAGAAGAATAGAGAAAATATGATCTACACAGAGTGGGATATACATATAGTCTGCCACAAGAAAACTAAGGCCTTTGATTCGGACAGACTCTGTAACACAGGTGAACGCAAGACATGAAGTGAAAGACGCCAAACACCAAATGCCATGTATTGTGAGTCCATTTAGAGCAAAAATGCTGGACAGGTAAATCCCGTAGAGCCATAGAGTAGATTGGTGGTTTCCCAGGGTGGGGTGGGAGGGGCAATGGGGAATGACTGCTTAATGGCTGCAGGGTCGATGAAAATGTTCTGGAACTGGATGGTGGGAAGCTTTCACAGTGTCCTTAAAACTACTCTTAAAAAGGGGAGTGAAAGAATCTGCAGGAAGCACAGTTCTGATTGACTCACATGAATGCGGTCACCAAGAATTGGAATCCACTAGAATTGGAATGGCAGCTAGACTATTGTTTCCTTGGGAGGTGCCTCCAGGAAGGACCAGTAGAGAAGGGTAATACTGATAGAGCAAAGGGAAGGGGCCGATAAAGAAATGTCATTGAGTAGGTTCCCAGAGACAGTATAAATCCTCTTGTAGTTGTCCCACCCAAAGGCTGAGGGAACTGGAGTGTGGCTCCACCTATCCTCATGTGTCATTGGTTAAAGTGGCATTAGGTCCTGGAGGATGTCAACTCCCCTGTCTGCTCAGTGACTGTTCCCTGTGTGGGGAGTTACATGTGCTTCCTGTGAGACCATTGGCATTTATGGGAGTGGTGGGTGCCAAGTGCTAATACATGGGCACATTAGCAGCTGCTACAGCAAGTGCTGTACATTTTTAGCTGCTTGAGTGACAGGTGGGCCGTACCTCCTGCCTATATTCAGTGGTAGGGTGTTCAGATGGGGGCATCCGAAAAATAATAAGGCTCTATTCCTTGAAAATAGACATTATTATTATTTTAATCTGTCCCAACCCCCTTTCTTATCTGTCCCTGTGAACTACCTCACTGGCTGAAACATCAGTTCCCTGGGGAAGACATCACATTTCAATACGGTCACAAGGCTGTTTTCATTGGCCCAGTGGAGACACTGACATAAGATGTGTCAACTAGACGCTTTTTCTGGAGCATTTCCAAACAAAAAACGAAAAAGAAAGTCCCGCTTTTGCAAGTGGCCTGGCATCTAAGAAGCATAATTCAGAAGCACATGTCCCGCCACGTGGAGGAGGCGGTCTATGTGGCGAGATTACAGCATGTGCCCTGAGAGACAGACACAAAGAACACAGGAACATGCCAGTGGTGGTCAGGAACCGTCGACAGAGCCAGCTGTCCTCTTGTTCTCCCCACCTTTCCATTTTCCTAGGATTCTCTCTTCCAAGTATTGGTCTCTTTGCCTGTTTACAACCAAATGAGCCCCAAATAAGATCCAGATCATAGAAATAGAAGGAGGAAGTTGGATGGAGACTGCAGTTTATACTCCCCGGAAGCCATTCAGACTCCCTGGAAGAAGGAGACACTGTGATGGAATTAGCTCTGGATTCCTGACATTTATTGAGGAATGCTCAGGGAATAAGCACCTGTGGGGGGAATCGAGGAAGGGCACAAGAGGGAAATCTCAACAGAGGTCTCAGCCCTGCCTATGGAGAGTGTCATAGTCAGTATTCCCTAGAGAAACCAAACCAGTTATATAGCTGTAACTGGAGATATCGATATATCCACCAGGGCTCCTATGGTTAACCACTGCACCGGCCACTCATTGCCATCAAGGTGGACTCAAAGTGACTGTGTAAAACAGTATAGAACTGACCTTTTGGGCGTTGGAGACTGTAACTCTTCAGGAGATTACGAAGCTTCATCTTTCCCTCAAGGAGCCCTTGGTGTTTTCAAATTGATGTCCTTGCTGTTGGATGCCCAAAGGGCCACCCACTACAACACCAGAGCCCCAGAGAGTGAGGCTTATTTCTAGGAATTGGCTCACATAGGGAAATGGCAAGTTCCAAATTCATAGGTCAGGCAACAGCCTAAAGAGCTCTGTAGATGTTCATCCTAAAATCCATAGGTTAGGTGATGGGAAAAGACAAGAATAAGAATGGTCAGAACACACCCTAGGGAAACTCCCTTTCTGTGCTGAAGGCCTTTGGCTGATAGGTTTACCGCTTCCCACATTATGGAAGGTATTCTATTTTGCTTGAGACCAACTCCTTCATAAGAGCAAATAGATGAGGTGAACAAGCGGCCATCTAGCTCAGAAGCAATAAAGCCCACCTGGAAGAAGCACACCAGCTGGTGCGATCATGTGGTGCCAAAGGGACCAGGTATAAGGCATCATGCAAAAAAAAAAAAGGAATATATATATGTATATATATCACTTTGTGTATATGGATATATATATATATATGTATATGTATATATATATATATATATATATACACCATAGAGAATGAAGGGGGAAGTGCAGAGTGGAGACCAGAGGCCCAAATGTCGACCACTGGAGATCCCCTCATAGAGGGCTTTAGGAGAGGAGATGGGTCAGTCAGGGTGCGATGTAGTACCGATGAAGAACACAGCTTTCCCCCTGATCATGGATGCTTCCTCTCCCCAACTACTAGGATCCAAATTCTACCTTGCAGGACTGGATAGGGCAGAGGCTGTACACTGGTGCATATGGAAGCTGGAGGCACAGGGAATCCAGGGTGGATGATACCTTCAGGACCATGGGTGTGAGGGGTGATACTGGGAGAGTATAGGGTGAGTGGGTTGGAAAGGGGGAACTGATTACAAGGATCCACATGTGACCTCCTTCCTGGGAGATTGACGGCAGAGAAGGGGGGAAGGGAGACTCCGGAAAGGGCAAGAGGTGACAAAATATCAATCTGTGGATTATCAAGAGCTCATGAGGGAGGGGGAGCGGGACAAAAAAAGAGGACCTGATGCGGAGGGCTTAAGTGGAGAGCAAATGCTTTGAGAGTGATTAGGGCAAAGAATGTACAGATGTGCTTTATAAAATTGATGTATGTATATGTATGGATTGTGATAAGAGTGGTATGAGCCCCTAATAAAATGTTTAAAAAACAAGAGCAAATAGATGAATGCTTGTTTGACCAAAAAACTGGGCACCATAGCCTCGCCACATTGATATGCAAAAGGAGCCATCACAGGGAGCTCTGTAACTGGGACCTGGCCAAGTGTTGACCAGTAGCCTGGGACTTTGTAGCCTAATGCGTTGCAGCGAATTGCTTACTAGTTCTCCTCTACCTATAGTCTTTGTAAAGCCTACCAATGACAGGGTGGAACTATGCCACCGAGGGAAGTAGATAGCATGCTACTAATAATATCAGTAAAGTGCATGGCATCCTCGAAGAGATGAGACCATTCAAATAAGACCTGTAGACCCCTAATGTGGGGATTGGTCGGTATGGTCATCCTGGGTGAGTTAACTCAGAAACAGAAAGTGGAGTTTCAAGAGCACCGAGAAAGACGAGCCAGCAGTGGAGTGTGCTCTTTGGACCCAGGATTATTACTCTGAGCACCACCTCTGTCCAGGAAACAGAGATCCCTGACACTGGATGCATCAGGAGACACTGAAAAACAGTGGCAGATAAATAGCTCATGGAAGCAGAGGCAGCAGCACCAAGACCCCAGAACAGGGAGCTCGCCAGCACACAGAATGAGAAAGCTGAGTGTCTTTGGGCCAAGGCTTCCAGACAAAGCGGGCTGCCTCAACGCACTTATCAGCAGAGCTGAAAGAACTTTGCACACGGTCCCAAGCAGAGCAGAGGTCAAGGAGCTGCAGGGCAGAGGCCAAGGACCAGAAAAAGTTCTGCCTCTGGACACCACTGGGAAGAGACTGTCCTGACTGAAGAACTATATCCCCAGTCACTTCTGATCCTGAATTGTCACCTGCTAGGTCCCCAATTAACCCCAGAAACATAAGTATTGTTTGCGAGTTCTGTGTGGCCATTGCCACTTAAGGATTATCAAACCCAGCAGAGAAGAAGAGAGTATCATGGTAGGGATGGTTGGTGTCAGAAACTGTGAAAAGAAAGGAGGGTGGAGGCATTTTGATCTCTGTCTCATAGGAATCAGCCTTGGGCTGTTTATCTTGATTTTCCTCCATTGCCTTTTGTGAAGTTACAGGGGGGTCAAATGCCTCCACTATGCCATTTATACCCCTACATTGACAAGTCGTTGGATGAAGGTTAGTTTGGGGAAGGAGCAGACCATGGATGAGCTCTCATCAGCTGAGGCAATCCTGATAGGGGCCAGACAGCTGGGACCTTTTCTATCAGTGGCTCTCTCAGCAGCTGGGGAAATCAGTCTCTTGGCCCTGAGAGGAATCTGGGTGACACACTCATCTATGACAATACCCTGAAGAACAAGCTCCCACAAAAACCTGGCTGAGAACTCTCGCCTAGAACACAGGAGTGCATGCCTAGCTAATAATAGCCATTTACTGAAGGCCCTATGATTGGAAATGTGCCTCATTTACAGATGGAAAACTAGAGGAAGAGATTTAAGGTGGCTAAGTTAATAAGTGACAGAGACAAGATTCAAACACAAGTTTGAAGCTGGTACTGTTAGCCTTTTTTCCAGGGCTGGGTTTTAGATGAGGCAAATGAGACACTTGTCAGGCACACAAGGTAAAGAGGCCTTCCCTCTCCAGTGTGACTTTCCCCATAAGTCTGAATCATGGGCCTGGTGTGTCTTATTTGCCTTCCCTGAGTCTCAGAACCTGGTCTAGTCTGATTTGCTATTTGGAAGAATAAGCCAGAATGCTCAAGTACTCTGGGTCAAGACCCAATCTCCCCTGGAATTGTTCAGTGGGACTTACCAGCCTCTTCCTTCGTGTTTCACTTTTCTAGAAACCTCCATGGAGGACTAGCTCTCATGAAGAGAGCTTCAAAAAGCTCATGGCAAAATTCCATTATTTTTTCGTATCATTTTTGCACACGCTTTTGGAAGCTCCCTCCTCATCCCTTTCCACAGTCTTTCTCAAGGAAAGAGACTGTTGCTGGTTGATGTCAGATGCCCGAGTCTGTTTTCTACTCAGAATGCTCTGCACAAACTCTATCAACAAATAACGCAGAGTCAAACGTGCTGTGTGTCTTTAAGTTGATGTCAGCTCATAGTGACCCTACAGGACAGAGTAGAACTGCCCCCAAAGGTGTCCTAGGCTGAGATCGTTATGGGACCAGCTAGTCAGGTCTTTTCCCCTTTAGAGCCCATGGGTAGGTTCAAACTACCAGCCTTTTGTTTAGCCACCCAGTCCTTAGCCATTGTACCACCAGGGCTCTTTAAAACAGGGATTAGGTTGATTAATTTTGAAATCTCCAGGCACATTTGAAAGCTGCTTCCCAGAACACCCTTCCCCAGATTGTTGATTAAGACGGGTATTTGGGGACTCATTTCTTTCTCATTTGTGTAAGTGCACTCTATGAGAGGGGTTTCCCTTCATAGATAGGTGATCACATATTATTTTTCCAAATTGAACCACTCTTGGTGGTATAATGGGTTAAGAGTTGGACTGCTGCTAATGGCAAAGTTAATGGTTCAAACCCACCAGCTACTCCTTGGGAGAAAGATGAGGGTTTTCTGCTCCAGTAAAGATGTGCAGTTCTGAAAATCAGCAGAGCCAGTCTATTGTGCCATATATGAGGTCAACCCCATGGCCGTGGATTTGGTTTTGGTTTGGGTCTGTGGAGGTAGTCCTTAAGTCATTCTTTAGTCACATGGAGGAGTCCCTGGGTGGTGCAGTTGGCTAACATACTGGGCTACTAACTCATAGGTTGGAGCTTCAAGCCCAGCCAGAAGTGTCTCTGAAGAAAGGCCTGGTGCTGCATTTCAACAACAACAACAAAATCAGTTATAGAAAACAACAACAGAATGTCGTTCTACTCTGGCCCAAAGGAGTCCCTATGAATCAGAGTTAACTTCATGGCAACTGGCATGGGTTTGGTCCATGGGAAAAAAGAACCCTTCATAATTGCCTCCATGCCCAATAGTTCCTTTCCTGTATCCCTAGACCACCCCAGCACCCTCAGCTTCTTGCCTTATAATTGCCATGGGTCCGTCTCTCTTCCCAATGGGCTAGGCCGTGATGCAGCCGCTGCCGACACAGAGGGATTGTGCAGTCCCTGCATGATCTACAGTCCTCATGACATATATCTTGAATGAAGATTAAGTGATCCTCTCTAGAGCTTAGCTCAGGTGAATCCACTACCTCAGCTGGAACTGAAGTGGTGCCAGACCAATATCTGTTTTTAAAAGATAGAAGGGCATTCCTAATCTTTGTGGAGAAACAGAGAGGATTTAGTGAAATGTTTCTGCAGTTGAGGCTACAGATGATCTGTTGACATGGTCTAAAACGTTGTAGGTGGTTTAATGTCTCTCGGTACCATCAATTTTGCATTTTGTCCTGACTTAGCAAATTGGTTGGGATTTCGGCTTACTGACAAGGACCTTCAGAAAGAATGTGGTTACAGGAGCAAGTTTAAGAAAGGAAGGAGCTTTGAAGTAGCCCTCACTGAGTGCCAATCCAAAACTCTGTAACCCAGCACCTCAGAGGGCTTGACCTGGCAGCAGCACCATGAGCCACTTCCTCCAGTGGCCCTGACTGAAGGCTCAGAACCTGCCTCTGATTGGCAGCTGAGAGATACTAGGACCGTCACCTGCCACATCGCCTGTATTTCTCCTGGCAGTAAGAAATCCCCAAAGTACACTATGTTCGGGCAATCTTTCCAGCCTACAAGCAGTTGTTGCTTATCTCTGTTAGCTTTGTGCAGGGGAACAATCAGGCTTTGAAATTGAAAGACTTGCATGTGACTCATGAGGTTAAGAGCCCAACGCATAACCACTATATTACCAGGGTTCCTTCCTCTTGAAGGATAGGTAAGCAACAAAAGGACCATTTCTCTTAAAACCTCTGATCGAGAGTGGCACACAACTCCTTCCACTTTTATTCTATTGGCCAAGCCCTTCGCTGACAGGGCAGGGAAGTTTACTCTTTCCTTGGATGACTAGGAAGTGAGTGAAATTTTGTCATCTCAAACAAAGGGAAAAGGGAAACATGCTCTATGATCAAATAAGTTTTAAAAAAAGTCAAAATATTCATAGAATCTGCCGAGTGTGGCAAAAGCATGAGCACTCCCATTGTAGAAGAAACACTGCTCTCAGAAACCACACTGTGCCTGGCAAGGGAGGCTGGGAGGATTTATGCTTGCTCACTTTGGCCAAGTCATTAAGCAAGGCTGATTAGTAGAAAAGGAAATCGGGTTTGGTGCGGGGATGTGTCATTGGATATGCAGGCGATTCTCCTTGAGATGTATTGGCCCACAACTTTGGACTCACATACAGCAGTGACCATGAAGATGGCATCGGACCTGGCGACATTTCATTTTCGTATATAGAAAGTTGACACAAGCATCTCCTGGTGGTGTAGTGGGTTACACATTGTGTCCCTAACCTTAAACTCAGCATTTCGAAAACAGCAGCACTCAGTGAGGGAAAGATGAGGCTTTCTACTCCTGTCAAGAGTTACAGGCTCAGAAACTCATGGGGACAATTCTCCCCTGTCCTACAAGGTCGCTATGCATCAGCAGTGACTCGATGGCAGGGAGATTAAGTTTATATTACCTATTTAAGAAACGGTTCTGGTTATTCAATTAAGTAAGGCAGGTGCAGCCCTGTCACACAGGGTTTGTTTAGATAGCACAGTAGTGTCCACTCACTCATTAGCTCAGTGTGTCTGGAACCCCAATGTGTATTTCCACATGGGACAAGTCAGGTTGAAGACACTGGGGATTCGTGCTTTGTTGAGCAAGCCCTGGAATTGCAAGAGTTTTAAAAAGAGGTCAAAGTTCCTGTTTTTATAACTCTCTCTCACACACACAGACACACACACACACACACACACACACGGAGAAAGTGGTGAACTTCATAGAACGTAGTGGGGACTTCACAGAAAGGGGGGTTGATAGCCGTGAACAGGGTTGGGATGAGTCTTGTTCTATCCATTTGAAAGTCTCTAGGCTAAACAGAAATGTCCTGGTGGTATAGTAGGTTCGGTGTTGGCCTGCTAACCACCAGGTCAGCAGTTCTGAATCCACCAGTTCCTCCATGGAAAAAAGATGAGGCTTTCTATTTGAGTAAAGAATTATAGTCTCAGAGACTCATTGGGGCATGTTTATTCTTACCTACAGGGGCGCTGCGAGTCAGAATGAACTCAGTACAGTATGCAAATAACAAGCTGTGCTAATACCATTCCAGAGAGACAGTGGTGTTCCAGGGACATTGGTTTCGCCTGGCCCCTGACCCTGAGGAAGCATGAGGTCTTCAGGTCCTCTCCTGCTGCTCTTCTTTACCATTCTCCCATATCCTCCTCTGCACTCCCAAGTGGTGGGCATGATTTATACACACAGAAATCCACTTACTCCTTTGGAAAAGTGATTTACTTCACCCAAAAATTCGGATAACTGTGTCGTCTCCCTTTCAAAGTAAATTATACGATGAACATACAATATTGATTGCAGGCATGTGGATTCTTAATCCTCAAGTTCCCATGAAACCCTGCTTCCCATGGCAATTCAGCCCGCCATTTCAGCACGCCAGTATTGCCAGGAGAAAGGAGCCTCAGCAGCCACCACTGCTCCGCAGCCTGCTTTTCACAGTCACGCGGGGATGTCAGAGTGCCCCACACCTCGTGCACTTGACTCAGTGCTTGCTTGCAGGGGTTGCATTTCGTTAGAGCCCAACAACTTCCGAGCATTGGCAAATTCCCTCAAGCAAAGGTGGGCAGCGGCCTCAAAATGTCACCAGTCATTAACCACCAGCAGGGTTGCGTTATGCTCGTCAATGCAGTCATGTGCAAGGGGAAAGACAATTCCCACAGGCTGTCAGCTGTGTTTGGGGAGGGAATGCCAAGTGGGGAAGCTGGGGGTCCTCACCCCAGCAGCCACAGTTCCTGGCTCCAGGCCCTGCCCCAGGCTGTGCCAGGACGAAGAGCCTGGACTCTCAGAGACTCCATAGCTCGATTTCCACTCAGGTTGTGTTGTGTTGATCATTCCTTCCCTAGGCTGCCACCCATCTGTCAGTTTGTCATCATGTTGTCATTTGTCTATAGCTGTGATTGCTGTAAGCGGTGTCACCAGCTACGATTATAACCAGAGCAAGCCACTCTGGACACGCTTCACCAGAGCATCCAAGCTAGGACACACTGGGAAGAAAGACCTGATGATGTACTACTGAAAATGAGTCCATGGAACCCTATGGATCAAAAGAGAATACCGTCCAAACAAGTACTGGAAGCGGAGCACCCTAGGTGGGAATACACTCACACTATTCAGTGGGAGGACTCCCTGGGTAGTGTTTGACTAGCACCCAGGAGGTCGGCAGTTAAATCCCACCCAGAATCCAAGAGGTGCCTAAGGAAGGTAGGCCTGAAAATCTGCTTCCAAAAGGTCACAGCCTTAAAAACCCTATGGAACAGTTCTACTCTGAAATGCATGGGGGTCGCTATGAGTCAAAATGGACCGAAAAGCAGCTAATAACAACAACACTGTATAAAGAACAACACTGCAAGTCCTTAGGACAAAATACACAGCAGGCACAATAGCCTCGACCCCACAGGATAGGGCAACTTATTTTCCTTTGTACCACAGACCGGAACTGTACAACGGAATGAAACCCTGCCTGCTCTTGTGTCATCACCACAGTCGTTGGTCCATGTTGAGCCCATTGCTGTAGCCACTGTGGACATCCATGTTATCAAGGGTCTTCTTCCCTCTTGTTGCCCCTGTACTTTAACAAGCATTATGTCCTTTCTTAAGGACCAGTCTCTCCTGATAGCATGTCCAATGGATGTGAGATGAAGACTTGCCATCCTCACTTCTAAGGGGCATTCTGGCCATGTTTTCTCCAAGAGGGATTTGCTTGTTCTTCTGACAGCCCAGACGACTTTCGGTATTGTTTGCACATCATTCACATGCATTGATTCTTCTTCAGTTTTCCTTACTCACTGTCCAGCTCTCACATGCATATTGACCATTGAAACTACTTACCTTGAATTCAGAGCTTAGGGTACACTACCCAAAGCCACATACCTTGTGAGCGGCTGAAACATGTCTGCTGCCAGGATCTGTCCAATTTATTTTATTGAAACATCATACTCAAAAGGTGCTTTAGGCAAACATATTTTGTCTTTTGACTACATGTCCCAATAATATAACCAGGCTCAGACCCTCACATTGTAATGATTCAGCTATATGTCTGAGAGGTAAAAAGACTGCCAACCATATAACTGATGGGAGAATAGGTACTGACTGTCACCTGCAATGCCATTCCTTCAACAAATATTTATTGAGTGTTATTCAAATGACAACATTTTGCAAAGCTTTAAGAAGACCCAGGTGTAGAGAACCCAGTCCCTGCTCACAGGAGACTCACAGATACTGCATCAGGGCATTCAGATCAGGGACACCACAGATAGATGCTGAAAGTAAAATCATAAAAAATAGCAACCACGCACGGAATCCAGGACAGATAAAATCCGCAGGAACAGTAATGGGAGTAGCGATACTGTGGTAGCTTTTTAATCTCCCATCATCTTGCATAGGGGTGGAGTCCAGGCTATCACTCAGGCCATAGCCAGTGAGGTCTCAGTGTGGGCATGGCCTTCTCTTGAGGATTCTGGCAACTCCTGTATTCTTTCCTGGGGGTGAGAGACACCCATGACTTGATATTCCTGCTGACAAGATACATGGATCTACATTGACGGCAGCCAGAGCCTTGAACGGGGAGGAGTCATGTGGAGAGCCATGCCACTTTCCACCTCCACTGGGTCCATAAGACATTCCACCGACTGCCCTGTGATCTTCCAGCACTTGGTGTCATTGCATGTGTTGCATAAGTCTGAAAAAAATGTACACACTGTTATTGGATATATGGGTTAAGTTTGTACTTATGGACATGGTCTGGACTGGGCTGGGATGTTTTCTTAATATACAATTATTCTTCTATATAAAGCTTTTTTAAGACACATGAGTGTTTATGAATGTGCTTCTCTAGTCAACTCGAACTGACTCAGATACCATGAGGGCACAGGGTGGCTGTGTAGGGAAGGGGAGGAAAAGGGAACTGATAACAATGGAACACACACACACACAGCCTAGGGGCCGAATAACAGAAATATGAATAGAGGGACACAGAAGACGGTGTGTATAAAGATATTAATTTATATATAATTTAGTAAGGGTGTGAGGGTTGAGGAAAGAGGGGAAAACAGGAGCTGATATCAAAGGGGTCAAGTAGAATGATAGTGTTTAGAAAATGATGGTGGCAGCATATGTACAAACTCGCTTGATCGAATTGATTTAAGGATTGTTATATTATCTGTCAGAGCCCCCATTAAAATGTGTTCTTTTTTCGATAACAACATAAACTCACTGCCATGGAGTCAATTTTGACTCAGTATAGAACACCCCTGTGGTTTCCTCGCTTGCTATTCTTTAAGGAAACAGAAAGCCTTTTCTTTCCCCTGCAGAGTGGCTGGTGGTTGCAACTATTGACTTTGAGGTTAGCAGGCACCATAGCACCATGATTCCTAAGGATGCTGATAGAAAGGGAGAACCTTGTGGAACATAATTTAAAATTCTTTAATTATCTAGACTTACTTAACTGGAAGAGTCCCAGAGACTATGACCCTGAGTTACTCTTCAAACCTTGAATTGAAACTGTCCCATGAAGTCATCTTTAAACTAAATAACAATTTAGCTCTTAAAGGATTGCATCCTTGAGTATTGCAGTCTTTAAAAAATCAGCACAAAACTAAATGGGCTACAGATAATTCAAAATATATGTGAGAGAGTTGTGGCAGAGAGATTAAGTAAAAAGAAAGGAAACACCTAGAATAGAAAGAACAAGAATGTTAATTCAATATGAAGAGTGTGACCAATGTCACTGAACATTGTGTCCAGAAAGGGTTGAAATGGAACAGATTTTGCTTTGTATGTTTTCACATATCAAAATTAAATATTAGTAGAAAAAGAGAGAGACTCGCATCTGTTTGAGGCAGGCTACCAAATACTGGGTTATATATAATGCTAAGTATTGAATATTATCCCATTTTCATATGGCAAGTATGGAAAGCCAAGGATGGAGTGAGGCATTCACAGGGGAGATGGCATTTGAATGATCCAGGAAAATGGCTAAAGAAGATGCTCATTCCCGAGTGTTTCCACTGGGTTCGCAAACACATCAGCAAATGAATGTCAAATAACCCGTCTCACCCTCTAACTCAGAGCTGTGCAACCGAACTCTCTTCTAGGATGAAAATGTTCCAGAGCAGTGATTCTCAACCTGTGGGTCGCGACCCCCATGGGGGTCGAACAATGCTTTCACAGGGGTCATCTGATTCATCACAGTAGCAATATTATAGTTATGAAGTAGCAACAAAAATAATTTTATAGTTGGGGGGAGCACCACACATGAGGAACTATATGAAAGTGTCACAACATTAGGAAGGTTGAGAACCACTGTTCTAAAGGCATGACATCCAATCTGGTAGCTACTACATTTTATCAGGAAGACCAGTCCATGGAAAGGGACATCATGCTCGGTAAAACTGAAGGTCCACAAGAAAAGAGACTGATCATCAAGGAGACGGGCTGACACCATGGCTGCAACAATGGACTCCAACCTAACAACCATGGCGAGATTTGGCACAAGATCAGGCAGTGTCCTCAAAGTAACATCCTTGATCTTCAGTCTTTTTAAGAGATCTGTTGTAGCACATTTAGCCAATGCAACGTGTCGTTTGATGTCTTGACTGATGCTTCCTTGAGCATTGATCTGGCTTAGGGTTTAAAAATTCCCCTTGGCTTCTCAATCACACAGTGATCATCTTTCCTCATTACACAGAGTGTCATGCCCCACTCACATTGGTCTCCTTGCTGTACCAGGAAGAAGCTTGGAGAACCTAATCACAAGGCCTTTTGCACTGACTGTCTCCTACCTGGAACACTTTCCCCACCACCAGATGGCCACTCCTGTGTCTTCCTGCCTTATTCAAGTACTGCACTGTCAATGAGATCTTCCTTGGCTGCGATGCACTACTTGCCCCAAGTTTCCCATCCAGCGCAGTTTACTGAGAAAAATCTCACTGCTACCTGCAGGGGGGGGGGGAGCCTCGGCACTGGCATCTCAGAAAATGGAGCATAATCAGAACAGAAATGTGACCCTACCTCTCATGCTAAAAGGCTGCTAACTGCAAGATCTAAACCACCACACAACCAGCCACTTCTCAGGAGAAAGGCTGAAAGTTAGTCTCAGAAACCTACAGGGGAACTTCTACCCTGTCTTATAGTGTCATTATGAATCAGTATCAACTCTATGGCAGTAAATTTGCATTTGGGGGGGGCGTTCTAAGGAGCTCTGGGTCACATACCCTGATCAATCCAACTGGCAGCTGCATCAGCTGGCTAAGGCTTCAAAAGACTGAGTAGGTAACCCAGAGCTCATTGCTGTTGGCAGAAACTTGTGGGGGGTCAGAAGGACTTGAGGTGATGGTGTCCTTCTCAGTGGCCTCAGATAATCTTCTCCCCGGTCTGGACATCAGCATCTTCTTTGCAAAATGGGATGATTGCATTAGAGAACCACTAAACACCTATATACCTGAGCAACCAGGAAGCAATTGTGAATCCTGGAGAGGAGCAAAGACTATGCTGGTGGCTCTGCAAATCTTGGGAAGCCTGGATCCGATGCGGCTGGAACTGTCCACTGCGAGGCACCAAGAATCCTGAGAGCTGTAGTTCAGGTCCCCCCCTTGCCTGTGTACCATGGAAGATTTAATAAATGTTCTCCTCATGCTACCTTTAGGATCCTTGGTGGCAAAGTGGCAAAATCCCTTCACATTGGCCTGTTAACTGCAGGGTTGGCAGTGCAAACGCACCTGCTGCATTCCTGTAGAAAGGGCAGATTTCAACTCCCACAAAGAATTGTTGTTTCAGAAATCCACAAGAACAGTTGTATCCTGTAACTATGAGTCAGAACTGGCACAATAGCAGTGCGTGAGTGAGCTTTAAACTACATTTGAGAGTGGGGTCTATTTTGAATTCCCCTACCTGTCCATTGGGTGTCATGGAAAGAAAGTAGATAGGAGAAAAAAGGGTAGGAGGCAGTGAGGGAGGAGGGTAGAATGTACTGGAGTAACACATTCTGGCAGAAAATTGTGTGTATGTGTGTGTGTGCGTGTTCTATTGTAATTCACACAGATTATGGGTGGGGGAGGGAACTGAAAAAGTAAATATCCATGAAAAAGAAAATTTTTTTTCTTTGGTGATTTTCCTGTTGTTGAGCTAAGGGATGGAGAATGTACTGCATGGGCATGACCAGCCACTGGAACGGTGTGCTGTTAACACACCCTCCTGCCTTTGCATGCTGGGGGCCTCTCTATAAACAGAAGTGACTTGTGACTTCTGATTTCCTGGGGCTCTAAAGAGAACCCGAGAATAGAAGTTCTAAATCGTGAACAAAGGAGAGTCGAAGGGTTAATGACAGGACAGAATTTTGAAGTTTCATTGGATGACCACAGCGCCAGCATCCAACAAGCATGCCAAAGGCTGAACTCTGCCTGGAAGTAATGAATGAGCACTGCCTTTAGCCCATGTCCTCACTCTCCCCGTCTCCTGCACTCCAAGCCAGCCTCACTAAGAGCAGTCAAAGGTGACATGGTGGTCCTTTCATCTCTCTCTGACCCCTCACGCTGCCTTCACCTCTATCCAAGTTGCTTCATCCTTCCCCCTTCTCCCTGATCTTCCTCGTGGAAAGATCTAATTCATACTAACTGTTAAAAATCAGTTAGCACACAAGAAGGAAGACATCTCCTTCCTCAGTCTATGCTGCAGAAAAGGAAACTCGGGCTTGAGCTCATTTGCCCAACTGTCAAAGGTCCCATCACGGGCAGGGCCATGATGTGAAAATTCAAGCAAGCAGCCCCAGAGCCAGAGCTCCCAACCCTCATCCACTGCAGTTCAAGTTCATGGGGTGAAGTGGTGAAAAGCTAACCAGAAACTGAGAGTCAATGTAGATACCCAAGGCTTTCTTGCCAGGGCACTCACTCACTGCCATTGAGTCAATGCTGACTCATAACAACCCTATAGGACAGGGTAGAATTCCCCTGTGAGTTACTGAGGATGTATCTCTTTATAGGAATAGAAAGCCCCATCTTTCCCTTGTGGAGTGGCTAGTGGTTTTAAACTGTTGCACAAAGCATAACCATGACACTATCAGGACTCCAAAACATGCCAGGGCAATCAATGGTTCTGTGAGATCTCTCAGGATAGAGATATACCTTGCTCCTTGGCTACACACGAGAAAGCATTCACCTCCAAGCCTAGTTTGTGATCCAAGTGAGTTTTATGAGAATTAGAAGAAGTTTCAGGTTTATAAAGGCACCTGCAGGGCTCTTCAGAAATGTGCATCTCCTTAGAAGCTTCTCTGAAAGTCACGAGGTCTGCTCTGTGCTCCTGCCTTTTAAATTACTCCAAGAGGTGGGGCGTGCTGGTGACCCTGGTTGAACTCATTGGCTGAACTGAATTCACCTGGCCTTGTTGGGCCAATTCAGGTGCAGAACACACCAAGGTGTACCTCCCCTTCCTGGCTGGGAACCTGAGCCTCTGAGCATGCGCAGTGTACCACTCGTTCATGGGACAAAGGCTCAGACTGCTGACCATGCGTAATGGATGCCTCAGTCCCTAAGCTAAACTACCTAGCAGTTCCAAAACCCCACCGCTGTGTAGTGTTCATGAACTTTGGCAGGAACACATCCTTACCACGAAGAATCCTGGTGGCCCAATGGCTAAGCACTTGGACTTTAGACCGCGGTCAGTAGCAATGCATGAGAAAAAGGTCTTGCCATTGTAAACATTCCACCCCACTGCCATAAAACGCAAAGGACCTCTGGTGACATGGCGGGCTACTCAGAGCTACTAAATGCAAAGTCAACAGTTCTAACCCACCAGCTTCACTGTGGGAGAAAGATGAAGCTATCTATTCCTATAGAGACATAATATCTCAGAAACCTATAGGGAAAATTCTACCCTGCCATGGACTACTAAATGAACAACCTAATCTGTCTTGGAAGAAGTCAGGCCAGAGTGCCCTTGACAGCATATATGGCAAGATTTTGCCTCCCAAATATGTTGGACATATTGCCTGGAGAAGGACATCCTGCTTGGTAAAGTGGAGGGGCAGCACAAAAGAGGAAGGCCCTCAACGAGCTGGATTGACACCGTGGCTGCATCAATGAACTCAGGCAGAGAACAAATGTGATGATGGTGCAGGACCTGGAAGTGTTTGGTTCTGTTGTGCATAGGGTCACTTTGGGTCAGAAACCACTCAATGGCACCCGACAGCAACAACAACAAGTATATAAGATCACCATGAGTTGGAATCAACTCGACAGAAAGTGGGCTTTGGGTCTGTCATGGAACCAACCCTGGCTCATAGCGACCCAATCATGGGATTCTGAGGCTGTAAATCTTCATGGGAGCAGAGGGCCTCATCTGTCTCCTGCGGAG